>NC_084736.1:1151000-1255779 GCF_033978785.1 Entelurus aequoreus
CTCTTAGGTTGTGTTCACAATGCAGGACGATTTGGAATTTTTAGACCATATGTGACGTGTGTGATTTTTTTCCCCCAATGTCAGTTGAAATGCTGCTACTGGTTTGCTTCTTAACATTGGTTTGTTACAACACAACAGGTTGAACACATTCTTGCCTGAGCACACCTCTTCTCTATAAGTATAACTCCTTGGAGCTTTGGCAACCAATTGTTCAATCTATGTCCAAGTCTAGATCGATCCGTTCACAATGTTGACATGGTTTACATTGTTGACAATGTTCCAATTGTTGACATGTTTTTTAAGTTGTTGACATTGTTCTAATTGTTGACATGGTCCACGCTGTTGACAATGTTCTAATTGTTGACGTGGTTCACAATGGTAACACTGTTTTAATTGTTGACATGGTTTACGTTGTTGACAATGTTGTAATTGTTGACATGGTTCACGTTGTTGACATTGTTCTAATTGTTTACATGGTTTACGTTGTTGACAATGTTCTGATTGTTGACATGGTTTACATTGTTGACATGTTCTAATTGTTGACATGGTTTACGTTGTTGACAATGTTTTAATTGTTGACATGGTTTACGTTGTTGACAATGTTTTAATTGTTGACATGGTTTACGTTGTTGACAATGTTGTAATTGTTGACATGGTTCACGTTGTTGACATTGTTCTAATTGTTGACATGGTTTACGTTTTTGACATGTTCTAATTCTTGACATGGTTTACGTTGTTGACAATGTTTTAATTGTTGACATGGTTTACGTTGTTGACATGTTCTAATTGTTGACATGGTTTACGTTGTTGACAATGTTCTGATTGTTGACATGGTTCACGTTGTTAACACTGTTTTAATTGTTCACATGGCTTACGTTGTTGACATTGTTTTAATTGTTGACATGTTTTTTAAGTTGTTGACATTGTTCTAATTGTTGACATGGTTCACGCTGTTGACAATGTTCTAATTGTTGACATGGTTTACGTTGTTGACAATGTTGTAATTGTTGACATGGTTCACGTTGTGGACATTGTTCTAATTGTTGACATGGTTTACGTTGTTGACAATGTTCTGATTGTTAACATGGTTTACATTGTTGACATGTTCTAATTGTTGACATGGTTTACGTTGTTGACAATGTTTTAATTGTTGACATGGTTTACGTTGTTGACATGTTCTAATTGTTGACATGGTTTACGTTGTTGACAATGTTTTAATTGTTGACATGGTTTACGTTGTTGACAATGTTTTAATTGTTGACATGGTTTACGTTGTTGACAATGTTGTGATTGTTGACATGGTTTACATTGTTGACATGTTCTAATTGTTGACATGGTTTACGTTGTTGACAATGTTTTAATTGTTGACATGGTTTACGTTGTTGACAATGTTTTAATTGTTGACATGGTTCACGTTGTTGACAATGTTTTAATTGTTGACATGGTTTACGTTGTTGACATGTTCTAATTGTTGACATGGTTTACGTTGTTGACAATGTTTTAATTGTTGACATGGTTTACGTTGTTGACAATGTTTTAATTGTTCACATGGTTTACGTTGTTGATATGTTCTAATTGTTGACATGGTTTACGTTGTTGACAATGTTTTAATTGTTGACATGGTTTACGTTGTTGACAATGTTTTAATTGTTGACATGGTTTACGTTGTTGACAATGTTTTAATTGTTGACATGGTTGACGTTGTTGACAATGTTTTAATTGTTGACATGGTTTACGTTGTTGACAATGTTTTAATTGTTGACATGGTTTATGTTGTTGACATGTTCTAATTGTTGACATGGTTTACGTTGTTGACAATGTTTTAATTGTAGACATGGTTTACGTTGTTGACAATGTTCTGATTGTTGACATGGTTTACGTTGTTGACATTGTTTTAATTGTTGACATGGTTTACGTTGTTGACAATGTTTTAATTGTTGACATGGTTTACGTTGTTGACATGTTCTAATTGTTGACATGGTTTACGTTGTTGACAATGTTCTTATTGTTGACATGGTTTACATTGTTGACATGTTCTAATTGTTGACATGGTTTACGTTGTTGACAATGTTTTAATTGTTGACATGGTTTACGTTGTTGACAATGTTTTAATTGTTGACATGGTTCACGTTGTTGACAATGTTCTGATTGTTGACATTGTTGACATTGTTGTGCTGCCTGCTCACCCACAGAATGTTGCCATGAAATATGACTTTGATGGGACATGCCAACTATGGATCGCTGAACGGTCATTAGAAATCAGTGTGACATCAATCAGTCGTAAATGTTGTTTATTTTGACTGTAAATCCAAATGTCCCCCAGGAGCGTCCAGTCTGAGTGTGTAATGAAATGTTCCAAGTCGAGTCCTCCATAAAAATGAGCAGTGCTCTCTGAGGACTGGGATGTAAAAACTGTTCTGGGCTCAGGTCCAGGCAATAAAAGCCAACCAACCAACTCTCAGCTCATTGCTTGGAACAACAATGCAACACCCGGTAAAATGTACCAACTAGTAAAATATACCAACTAGTAAAATGTACCAACTGGTAAAATGTACCATCCATCCATCGATCCATTTACTACCTATTGTTCTTTTTGGGGAAGGGTGCTGGAGGCTATCTCAGCTCCACATGAGCGGAAGGCGGGGTACACCCTGGACAAACCGCCACCTCATGCCAACCAGTAAAATATACCGACTAGTAAAATGTACCAACTTGTAAAATGTAAGAACTAGTCAAACATCCCAACCAGTAAAATTGACAAACTAGTAAAATGTAACAACTAGTAAAATGTACCAACTGGTAAAATGTAACAACTAGTAAAATGTACCAACTTGTAAAATGTACCAACTAGTAAAATGTACCAATTGGTAAAATGTAACAACTAGTCAAATGTACCAACTGGTAGAATGTACCAACTAGTAAAGTGTACCAACTGGTAAAATGTAACAACTAGTAAAATGTACCAACTAGTAAAATATACCAACCAGTAGAATGTACCAACTAATAACATTTACCACCTAGTAAAATGTAACAACCAGTAACATGTACCAACTAGTAAAATATACCAACTAGTAAAATGTACCAATCAGTAAAATATACCAACCAGTAAAATGTACCAACTGGTAAAATGCAACAACTAGTAAAATGTACCAACTGGTAAAATTTACCAATTAGTAAAATGTAACAACTAGTAAAAATGTACCAACCAGTAAAATGTACCAACTAGTAAAATGTAACAACCAGTAAAATGTAATAACCAGTAAAATGTAACAACCAGTAAAATGTACCAACCAGTAAAATATACCAACCGGTAAAATGTAACAACTAGTAAAATGGAACAACCAGTAAAATATAACAACTAGTAAAATGTACCAACCCCTAAAATGTAACAACCAGTAAAATGTAACAACCAGTACACTGTACAAACTAGTAAAATGTAACAACCAGTAAAATGTAACAACCAGTAAAATGTTACTAGTAAAATGTACCAACCAGTAAAATTTACCAACTAGTCAAATGTAACAACTAGTCAAATGTAACAACCAGTAAAATGTACCAACCAGTAAAATATACCAACCAGTAAAATTTAACAACAAGTAAAATGTAACAACCAGTAAAATTTACCAACCAGTAAAATGGACCAACTAGTAAAATGTAACGACTAGTAAAATGTAACAACCAGTCAAATGTGACAACAAGTAACATGTAACAACCAGTACAATGTACCAACTACTAGTACAATGTACCAACTAGCAACATGTATCTACTAGTAAAAAGTAACAACTAGTAAAATATACCAACCAATAAAATATAACAACTAGCAAAATGTACCAACTAGTAAAATATACAAAAGTACTTGTACACATTGTCAACAATCAACATCTTCTACAACATTTGCCATCCCTAGTGTCGGAGCCGTGATTCATGTCAATCCACCTGCCGCAGCAGCCCTCCCAGGTGCACACAATGGAGGACGTGTCATGTGATGCAGCTGTTACTTTGGCAAATGAACATTAACAAGGTTAATGATTTCTTCCTTAGAATGGAGTCATTCCATCTTTTCCAGTCTTCTTGATCCAAACTTGTTATCCACTACTTGATCTTCTTGGTGTATTTCAGTCTTTCTTCAAGTCAGAACATTTGAAATGAGAGTTTGCTCTCATGTCTTCTATCTGACACAACTCAACAACTGGACCAAAAAACATCCTCCAATTGTGCTGAGTGGTCATATTCTTGAAGGTCAACAATGATCCTGACAATAACTAACTCGTGTTTGTATTCTTGAAGGTCAACAATGTTCCTGACAATAACTAACTCATGTTTGTATTCTTGAAGGTCAACAATGTTCCTGACAATAACTAACTCATGGTTGTATTCTTGGAGGTCAACAATGATCCTGACACGCTGGTTAAAAACATATAAACATATTTCTTCGATATTTGACCGACATGTCCTACTTGAAGTGCCTCGTCAGCACAACACACATGTTTGAAGGACAAAATGTGCGTGGGTCACAGGACACGTTTACACACACACACACACACACACACACACACACACACACACACACACACACACACACACACACACACACACACACACACACACACACACACACACACACACACACACACACACACACACACACACACACACACACACGCACACACACACAAACTCCACAGGACTGACAAAACAACACACGTTATTGTACAAATAATACGTAACATAAATTATTGTACAAATATTATGTAACACAAATAATGGTACAAATAATATGTTACATAAATAATGGTACAAATAATAGGTAACACAAATATTGGTACAAATAATATGTAACACAAATAATGGTACAAATAATATATAACACAAATTATGGTACAAATATGTAACACAAATTATGGTACAAATAATATGTAACATAAATTATTGTACAAATAATATGTAACACAAATAATGGTACAAATAATATGTTACATAAATAACGGTACAAATAATAGGTAGCACAAATAATGGTACTAATAATATGTAACAGATTATTGTACAAATAATATGTAACACAAATAATGGTACAAATAATATGTAACACAAATAATGGTACAAATAATATGTAACATAAATAATGGTACAAATAATATGTAACACAAATTATTGTACAAATAATAGATAACATGATTGGAGATGAGAAGGACAGGAATGAACCCACTCAAATATTCCACTCATGTGTTCACCCTCACACTGGAAACATGGAACTATATGTTGTATTACATCATATTTAATAATGTCATATCCTGTTGTAGAGCATATTATATATACTATATCTTAGTATGTAATCATATTGTATCATATATATTTTCATTTAATATTATTTTATATCATATTATGTCCAGTTATTTATCATACCTTGTCCTGATATCACATGCTCTCCATCATGTTTTATCGTATCATTTCATAAAAGTTGCAATTGTTGCTAAAAGACTTTTCAAATCCCAAATATTGAATTGTTTCCAAATATTGAATTGTTTCCAAATATTGAGTTGTTTGCCACATGAACAACATAAGTTTTGTATACAAGTAGAAATATAAGAGGAGGAAGAATAAAATGTCTTCTTTTCTCATGTTTGAGTTTGGATGCAAACATTTTTTATTCTCATGTATTGAAGGAAGAACATTTGTATTGCGATTAAGAAGAACACGATATTTCCAGTAGGGAATCCTACCTTTTCCAACGTGGCCGTCGCCGCTGCGCTGGAAGTCGCCAGCGTTGAGCAGGAAGCAGGCGCGGTCATGTGGGTAGCGTTCGCGGCTGGCAGCGGACCCCATGCCCCCGGCGGACCCCAGTCCCCCGGTGGCCGGACTGCGCTCGTCGCCCAGGACCTGGTCGATGGTGGGACAGTCCTCGTTGGCCAGCGCTGCGTTGGCAGCGTCGCCATTTTGTTTGGAGTCTGAGGAGAACAGCAGCTTGTCGGTGAGAAGACCGTCGGCATGGCAACGCCATCAAGACTCATTCAAATGTTTTCTTTCACTTTCTTTCTTGACACTTTTTCAACTGTGCAAAAAAGACAAATGTTTGAACAATTTGAACGTTTTGAACATTTTGACCACTTTAAATATTTAAGTTTTCAATATTTTAAAAGTTGTTCATGTTTTGAATATTTGAAAAGGTTTGAACAATTTGAAAGTTTTTCATGTTTTGAAAATGTTGACTATTTTTAATATTTTAAACATTTTCATTATGTTGAATGTTTTAACAGCCTTAAATATTTTTAAAATGTTTATAATTTGAAAGTTTTTTAAAATGTCAAAAGTTTTGAATATGTTAAATGTTTTGATTATTTCGAATATTTTGAATTTTTCAAAAGTTTGGAATGTTTTTGTGCAGCCCTTTGAGACACTTGTAATTTAGGGCTATATAAATAAACATTGATTGATTGATTGATTGATTTTAAAAGTTTTTAATATTTTGAAAGCTTTGAATAATTTTAATGTTTTGATCGTTTTTGAGTATTTTGAAGTGTTTATTATTTTGATTGTTTTTAAAGGTTTTGAATATTTTGAAAGTTTTTCATGTTTTGCATATTTGAAAAGGTTTGAACAATTTGATTAATATTTTAAAAATGTTCGATATGTTGAATGTTTTGACAGCCTTAAATATTTTGAAAATGTTTATACTTTGAAAGTTTTTAAAAATGTTAAAAGTTTTGAATTGTTAAATGTTTTGATTATTTTGAATATTTTGAAAACTTTGAATATTTTTTATGTTTTGACAGATTTGAATACTTTGAAGTGTTTAATATTTGGAATGTTTTTAAAGGTTTTGAATATTTTGAAAGTTTTTCAGGTTTTAAATAATTTAAAAGATTTGAACAATTTGAAAGTTTTGAAAATGTTGACTATTTTAAATATTTTTAAAGTTTTCAATATTTTGAATGTTTTGAAAGATGTGAATATTTTGACAACTTTGACAACAAAGTTTTAATATTTAAAAATTTTTAATATTTTGAAAGTTTTGAATAATTTCAATGTTTAGAATATTTAAAACGTTTTCAATATTTTAAATGTTTTGAAACATCTGATTATACAACGTTGATATTTGGAAAGGTTTAATATTTTTAAAGTTTTTAATATTTTTAAAGTTTTGAATAATTTCAATGTTTTATATATTTTAAAATTTTGGAATATTTTTTACATTTTTTAAATATTTTTTTAAAAATTTGGAATATTTTGAAAGCTTTGAATATTTTTAATGTTTTCATGTTTTAGACACTCGGGTGAAGAGAGGGGCGGAGCTTTCTACCGATCACCACCTGGTGGTGAGTTGGCTGTGATGGTGGGGGAGGATGCCGGACAGACCTGGCAGGCCCAAACGCATTGTGAGGGTCAGCTGGGAACGCCTAGCAGAGTCTCCTGTCAGAGAAAGTTTCAATTCCCGCCTCCGGAAGAACTTTGAACATGTCACGAGGGAGGTGCTGGACATTGAGTCCGAGTGGACCATGTTCCGTACCTCTATTGTCGAGGTGGCCGATTGGAGCTGTGGCCGCAAGGTGGTTGGTGCCTGTCGTGGCGGTAATCCTAGAACCCGCTGGTTGAAAGTTGTTAATGTTTTGAAAGTTTTTATTTATTTGAAAGTTTGAAATGTTTTGCATATTTTGAACATTTTGAATATTTTGAATATTTTGAATGTTTCAAAAGTTTGGAATATTTATAAAAAGTTTGGAATATTTTGAAAGCTTAGAATATTGTTAATGTTTTGACAGTTTTGAATATTTTGAAGTGTTCAATACTTGGAATGTTTTTAAAGGTTTTGAACACTTTGAAAGTTGTTCATGTTTTGAATATTTTAAAAGGTTTGAATAATTTGAAAGTTTAGAAAAATTTGACTATTTGAAATATTTGAAAAGTTTTGAATATTTTGAATGTTTTGAAATATCTGATTATTTTGACAGCTTTGAATATTTGGAAATTTTTAATATTTTAAAAGTTTTGAATATTTTGAAAGTTTTGAATAATTTAAATGTTTTGAAAGTTTTGAATATTTTGAAAGTTTGGAACATTTTGAATGTTTTGAATATTTTGAAAGTTTTTATTAATTTGAAAGTTTTTAATGTTTCGAATATGCTTTTATATTTTAAAAGTTGTTAATATTTAAAATGTTTTGAAAGTTCTAAGTAGTTTGACAGTTTTGAGTGTTTTGAAAGTTAATATTTTGAAAGTTATTAATAGTTTGATGGTTTTGAATGTTTTGAAAGTTTTTATTAATTTGAAATTTAGAAATGAGTTGAATATTTTGAGCATTTTGAATATTTTGAATTTTTCAAAAGTTTGAAATATTTTTTTAAACGTTTTGAATATTTTGAAAGCTTTGAATATTTTTAATGTTTTGACAGTTTTTAATATTTTGAAGTGTTTAATATTTGGAATGTTTTCAAAGGTTTTGAATATTTTAAAAGGTTTCAACAATTTTAACGTTTTGAAAATTTTGACTATTTTATATATTTTAAAAGTGTTTAATATTTTGAATGTTTTGAAATAATGTCGTGAGTTTAAACCCCGGCCGAGTCATACCAAATACTATAAAAATGGGACCCATTACCTCCCTGCTTGGTACTCAGCATCAAGGGTTGGAATTGGGGTTAAATCACCAAAAATTATTCCCGGGCGCGGCCACCACTGCTGCCAACTGCTCACCTCACCTCCCAGGGGGTGGAACAAAGGGATGGGTCAAATGCAGAGGGTAATTTCACCACACCTAGTGTGTGTGACTATCAGTAAGGCTTTAACCTTATGTTTTGAAAGTTCTGAATTAAACTTTTTTTTTTTTTGAATATTTAGAAAGTTTTGAATATTTTGAAAGATTTTATTAATTTGAAAGTTTTAAATGTTTTGAATATTTTACTGGTTACTTAAGGACATTGTGACTTATTAGGAGGGGCTAAGTGGCTTTTAGTCCACATGCACTCTACGTTTCATATCAATCATATCGGCAGCTAAAATCAGTTTTAAGGTGAGTTCCTGGTGGTTTTTACCAGTGACTTAATGACATAGTGACTTATTAGGGTGAGTTCCTGGTGGTTTTTACCCGTGACTTAATGACATTGTGACTTATTAGGAGGGGCTGAGTGGCTTTTAGTCTACATGCACTCTACCTTTAATATCCAGCATGTCGGGAGTTGAAATTAGTTTTAGGGTGACTTCCTGGTGGTTTTTACCAATGACTTAATGACATTGGGACTTATTAGGAGGGGCTAAGTGGCTTTTAGTCCACATGCATTCTACGATTCCTATCCAGCATGTCGGGAGCCCAAATGAGTTCTTGCGATTAACCAGGACTGTTTTCACAAGGACACACCTGCTCTGTTGATGTCGATGATCTCCTCCTGTGCCAGCGGACAATCCCCGGCCATCATGCTGCCCGATCCCACCATGCCGGGCCCCAGCACATTTCCCATGAGCCTGTGCGGCGAGGCGGTGGCCATGGCGAGAGCATCGGGTTTGCAGTAGTTGGGACTGCCCGGCTGCGGCGCCCGAGGTATGTGCTTGTTCCTCTTCTTGGGGAGCTTCTGCTTGGCCATGGCCAGCGAGTAGTACATGCCAAAGTTGTTGACGATGACGGGAACCGGCATAGCGATGGTCAAGACGCCGGCCAAGGCACACAAGGCGCCCACCAACATTCCCGACCACGTCTCCGGGTACATGTCCCCGTAGCCCAGCGTGGTCATGGTCACCACTGCCCACCAGAAACCAATGGGGATGTTCTTGAAGTTAGTGTGGGCGGCGGCGGTGGGGTCATCGGGGTCTGCACCGATGCGCTCGGCGTAGTAAATCATGGTGGCAAAGATAAGGACGCCCAGTGCCAGGAAGATGATGAGCAGCAGGAACTCATTGGTGCTGGCTCTCAGGGTGTGGCCTAGGACCCGCAGGCCCACAAAGTGGCGCGTGAGCTTGAAGATTCGCAGGATTCGTACAAACCGCACCACACGCAGGAAGCTGAGCACGTCTTTGGCTGTTTTGGAGGATAGTCCGCTCAGCGCCACCTCCAGGTAGAAGGGCACAATAGCCACAAAGTCGATGATGTTCAGGGCGCTGCGGAAGAACTCTTGTTTGTCAGGGCAGAAGATGACACGCGCCAGCACCTCGATGGTGAACCAGATGACGCAGACGCCTTCCACGTACGTCAGCCAGCCGTCCGTGACCACTTCGTACACGATCTGCGGCAAAAGAGAGGAACAAAAACACCATCAGTCACAAACATCAACGTGATCATTGAGACACTAAGATTCTTGCATCCACTTTCTTCTAGAGTCTAGGACACGGCAGTCTCAGGAGGACAGTCCAGACTTTAGAGTCAATGGCCACCTCTTTCAGTTCCCACTTGGGAACAGTGAGGTGTTCCCACACCAGCTGCCAGTGCCAGACATAATCCCTGCAGCATGTCCTGGGTCTACCCTGTAGCCTTCTGTCTGGAGTCATTAGGGACAAAATTTAACTGGATCCTCTTGATCTGAAGGAGCAGCAGTTCTACTAAGAAATCCTTCTGGATTACCCAGCTCCCTACCTTGTCTCTTAGGGTGAGTCCAGCAAGCACATTTCAAGTTGCTTGATCATTCAGTCACTTCAAAGCCTGTGGTCATACAGTAGTTGGTGGTAGGAAAGTAGATCGGCCGTTAAATGAAGAAGTTTGTCACTGCTCAGTTCTCTCCCCACCACAAGAGTCTAGTGACCACATTACTGAAGATACTGTACTGATCCGCTTGTCGAGATTGCACTCATGCCTTTCCTTAGTTGTAAACAGGAGTTTAAATACTTGAAGTCCTCAACCTGGGACTAGACCTCTCTCCCAACTTGAAGCCTGCAATCCACCCTTTTCCGACTGAGGAGCCTGACATCAGATTGGAATGTGCTGAGTCTTATCCCAGAGGTTTCAGAGGTTTTACACTAAACTGAGTATCGATCCAACCAACACTAAAGGTCACAGTTTGATGAGGTGATCAGGACCACATCAGATACCTTAAAGTTCCCAAACTGGACACCTTAAACACCTTGAAATTATGTCCATGAAAATGAAGACCAGAAGCACTGACAAAGGACAGTCTTGGTCAACGTTTGCAGAGAACAGATCTGAGTTATTGCTGACAGTGTGAACCAGAGTTGTGCTGTGGTTGTCCAAGAACTGAATGCCACGTAGTAACATTCAATGAAACACATGATCCTGGAGCATTGTCACAGGACACAGCGAAGGACATGGTCCAATGTATTGTCTAAGTCCACAAAGTACATGTGGACCCTTGCCAAGATGTACAACTGGTGCAGTGTTCCCTGATGAGCTGAGGTTCTACTACCATTCAAGTACTCCTTAGTGGAAAATACTTTCCCCCTGAAGTAGACCAAACCCTCTAGTAACCTCTTCAAAGGGGGAGTCCACCACCCCGGTCTGCCAATCCCAAAGCACTTCCTGACTTCCAGGAAATGTTGAAGACTTGTCAAGCAAGACCGTCCCAAAACTTCCAGGTCAAGGTTATTTTTAGGCTTTGGAACATTTCATTTTTGAGATCATGATTGACAAAAACCTGGTCAGGACTTGGGTCCGAGAGAATACATCTTAATTCAAAGAGTCTCCTTCTATAAAAACATTTCAACATTAAAAACACAGATTTGTATTCAAGATGTTTATTTCACATGCATTGGAAATATAACAGTTTTGACCCCCTGCTGATCCCCAGTTAACTTCCTGGTAATCCGGTTAACTTACCGGTAACCGTTTAATTTCCCGGTAATCCGTGTAAATTCCTGGTAATTTATTGGTAGTCTGGTTAACACTTTAGTAACCTAGTTAAACTATTGATAACCTGGTTAACTTTCTGGTAACATGGTTAACTTCCTGGTAACCCAGTTAAATTATTGGAAACCTGGTTAACTTCCTTAACACAATTACATTCCAGGTAACCTTGTTAACCTCCTAGTTAACTTCTTACTAAGCTGCTTAAAATCCTGGTGACCTGAATAACTTGCTGGCAACCCGCTTACATAATTGGGGACCCTGGTTAACTTCCTGGTAACCTGGTTAAATTGCTGGTATCCTGGTTAACTTTCTAGTAATCTGGTTAACTTCCTGGTCACCTGGTTTCATTCCTGGTTGTGTGTTGGTTGTTGTGTGTTTGTTGTTGTGTATTGTGTGTTTGGTTAACTTGGTTAACTTAACTTAGTAGCCTGGTTACATTCCTGGTAGTCTGGTTAAATTCCGAGTAACTTTTTTAAATTCCTGGTAATCTGGTTAACTTCTTAGTCACCTGGTCAACTTCCTTGTAACCCAGTTAACTTCCTGGTAACATGGTTAAATTCCTTGTTGTTGCATATTTGTTGTTGTGTGTTGGTTGTTGTGGGTTTGTTGTTGTGTGTTTGTTGTTGTGTATTGTGTGTTTGTTGTTGTACATTTGTTGTAGTGCATTTGTTTTTGTATGTTTGTTGTCGGTTGATTGTTGTGTGTTTGTTGTGTGTTTATTGTTGTGTGTTTGTTGTTGTGTTATGGTTGTTGTGCATTTGTTGTTGCGCGTTTGTTGTTGCGTGTTTTTTGTCGTGTGTTTTTGGTTTTGGGATTGTTGTTGTTGTGTGTTTGTTGTTGTGTAATGTGTGTTTGTTGTTGTGGGTTAGTTGTTGTGTGTTTGTTGTGCGTATATTGTTGTGTAATGGTTGTTGTGCGTTTTTTGTTGTGTGTTGGTTGTTGTGGGTTTGTGTTGTGGGTTTGTTGTTGTGGGTTTGTGTTGTGGGTTTGTTGTTGTGTGTTTGTTGTTATGTATTGTGTGTTTGTTGTTGTGTGTTTGTTGTTGTGTATTGTGGGTTTGTTGTTGTATGTTTGTAGTTGTATGTTTGTAGTTGTGTGTTTGTTGTTGCGCTTTTTTTGTTGCGTGTATTTTGTTGTGTGTTAGTTGTTGTGCGTTGGTTTGTTGTTGGTTTGTTGTTGTTTTTCTGATTGATTGAAACTTTTATTAGTAGATTGCACAGTGAAGTACATATTCCGTACAATTGACCACTAAATAGTATAACACCCGAATAAGTTTTTCAACTTGTTTAAGTCGGGGTCCACTTAAATTGATTCATGATACAGATATATATACTATTTTCATAATACAGTCATCACACAAGATAATCATCAGAGTATATACAATAAATTATCTACATTATTTACAATCCGGGTTGTGGGATATGGAGGCGGTAGGGGGGAGGGGGTGTTGTGCGTTGGTTGTTGTGCTTTTGTTGTTGTGTGTTTGTTGTGCATTTATTGTTATGTGTTTGTTGTTGAACTTTTTTTGTTAAGTGAATTTTGTTGTGTGATAGTTGTGTGTTAGTTATTGTAAGTTAGTTGTTGTGTGTTGGTTGTTGTACGTTGGTTGTTGTACGTTGGTTGTTGTGCATTGGTTGTTGTGTATTGTACGTTTGTTGTTGTGCGTTTGTTGTTGTATGTTTGTTGTTGTCGGTTAATTGTTGTGCGTTTGTTGTGTGTTTATTGTTGTGTTTGTTGTTGTGGGTTAGTTGTTGTGCGTTTGTTGTTGTGCGTTGGTTGTTGCGTGTTTGTTGTTGCGTGTTTACAAAGATTGTCATTGGCCATGTTTGAAGTCATTGTTTACAAAGAAAGTCGGTGGCCATGTTTAAAGTCATTGTTTAAAAAGATCGTCAGCTGCCATGTTTAAAGTTATTGTTTACAAAGATTGTCAGCGGCCATATTGGAAGTCATTGTTTAAAAAGATTATTGGCGGCTATGTTGGAAATCATTGTTTACAAAGATTGTCGTTGGCCATGTTTGAAGTCATTGTTTACAAAGATTGTTGGCGGCCATGTTGGAAATCATTGTTTACAAAGATTGTCGGTGGCCATGTTGGAAGTCATTGTTGACAAAGATTGTCGGCGGCCATGTTGGAAGTCATGGTTTACAAAGATTGTCAGTGGCCATGTTGGAAGTCATTGTTTACAAAGATTGTTGGTAGCCATGTTGGAAGTCATGGTTTACAAAGAATGTCAGTGGCCATGTTGGAAGTCATTGTTTACAAAGATTGTCATTGGCCATGTTTGAAGTCATTGTTTACAAAGATTGTTGGCGGCCATGTTGGAAGTCATTGTTTACAAAGATTGTCTTTGGCCATGTTGGACGTCATTGTTTACAAAGATTGTCATTGGCCATGTTTGAAGTCATTGTTTACAAAGATTGTCGGTGGCCATGTTGGAAGTCATTGTTTACAAAGATTATCATGGCCATGTTTGAAGTCATTGTTTACAAAGATTGTTGGCGGCCATGTTGGAAATCATTGTTTACAAAGATTGTCGGTGGCCATGTTGGAAGTCATTGTTTACAAAGATTGTCATTGACCATGTTTGAAGTCATTGTTTACAAAGATTGTTGGCGGCCATGTTGGAAGTCATTGTTTACAAACATTGTCATTGGCCATGTTGGAAGTCATTGTTTACAAAGATTGTCGGCGGCCATGTTGGAAGTCATGGTTTACAAAGATTGTCAGTGGCCATGTTGGAAGTCATTGTTTACAAAGATTGTTGGCGGCCATGTTGGAAGTCATGGTTTACAAATATTGTCAGTGGCCATGTTGGAAGTCATTGTTTACAAAGATTGTCATTGGACATGTTTGAAGTCATTGTTTACAAAGATTGTTGGCGGCCATGTTGGAAGTCATTGTTTACAAAGATTGTCATTGGCCATGTTGGACGTCATTGTTTACAAAGATTGTCATTGGCCATGTTTGAAGTCATTGTTTACAAAGATTGTAGGTGGCCATGTTGTAAGTCATTGTTTACAAAGATTATCATGGCCATGTTTGAAGTCATTGTTTACAAAGATTGTTGGCGGCCATGTTGGAAGTCATTGTTTACAAAGATTGTCATTGGCCATGTTGGAAGTCATTGTTTACCAAGATTGTCATTGGCCATGTTTAAAGTTATTGTTTACAAAGATTGTTGGCGGCCATGTTGGAAGTCATTGTTTACAAAGATTGTCATTGGCCATGTTGGAAGTCATTGTTTACAAAGATTGTCATTGGCCTTGTTTGAAGTCATTGTTTACAAAGATTGTCGGTGGCCATGTTTAAAGTCATTGTTTAAAAAGATTTTCAGCGGCCATGTTGGAAGTCCATCCATCCATCCATCCATTTTCTACCGCTTATTCCCTTTGGGGTTGCGGGGGGCGCTGGAGCCTATCTCAGCTACAATCGGGCAGAAGGCGGGGTACACCCTGGACAAGTCGCCACCTCATCGCAGGGCCAACACAGATAGACAGACAACATTCACACTCACATTCACACACTAGGGCCAATTTAGTGTTGCCAATCAACCTATCCCCAGGTGCATGTCTTTGGAGGTGGGAGGAAGCCGGAGTACCCGGAGGGAACCCACGCAGTCACGGGGAGAACATGCAAACTCCACACAGAAGTCATTGTTTACAAAGATTGTTGGCGGCCATGTTTGAAGTCATTGTTTACAAAGATTGTTGGCGGCCATGTTGGAAATCAATGTTTACAAAGATTGTCGGCGGCCATGTTGGAAGTCATGGTTTACAAAGATTGTCATTGGCCATGTTTGAAGTCATTGTTTACAAATATTGTCGGAGGCCATGTTGGAAGTCATTGTTTACAAAGATTGTCGTTGGCCATGTTTGAAGTCATTGTTTACAAAGATTGTTGGCGGCCATGTTGGAAGTCATTGTTTACAAAGATTGTCATTGGCCATGTTGGAAGTTATTGTTTAAAAGATTGTCATTGGCCTTGTTTGAAGTCATTGTTCACAAAGATTGTCGGTGGCCATGTTTAAAGTCATTGTTTAAAAAGATTTTCAGCGGCCATGTTGGTAGCAATTGTTTACAAAGATTTTCGTTGGCCATGTTTGAAGTCATTGTATACAAAGATTGTTGTTGGCCATGTTTGAAGTTATTGTTTACAAAGATTGTCGGCGGCCATGTTGGAAGTCATTGTTTACAAAGATTGTCGTTGGCCATAATTGAAGTCATTGTTTACAAAGATTGTCATTGGCCATGTTTGGAGTCATTGTTTACAAAGATTGTTGGCGGGCGGCCATGTTGGAAATCATTGTTTACTAAGATTGTCATTGGCCATGTTTGAAGTCCATCCATCTTCTTCCGCTTATCCGAGGCCGGGTCGCGGGGGCAGCAGCCTAAGAAGGGAAGCCCAGACTTCCCTCTCCCCAGCCACTTCGTCCAGCTCTTCCCGGGGGATCCCGAGGCGTTCCCAGTTCAGCCGGGAGACATAGTCTTCCCAACGTGTCCTGGGTCTTTCCCGTGGCCTCCTACCGGTCGAACATGCCCTAAACACCTCCCTAAGGAGGCGTTCGGGTGGCATCCTGACCAGATGCCCAAACCACCTCATCTGGCTCCGCTCCATGTGGAGGAGCAGCGGCTTTACTTTGAGCTCCCCCGGATAGCAGCGCTTCTCACCCTATCTCTAAGGGAGAGCCCCGCCACCCGGCGGAGGAAGCTCATTTCGGCCGCTTGTACCCGTGATCTTGTCCTTTCGGTCATAACCCAAAGCTCATGACCATAGGTGAGGATGGGAACGTAGATCGACCGGTAAATTGAGAGCTTTGCCTTCCGGCTAAGCTCCTTCTTCACCACAACGGATCAATACAGCGTCCGCATTACTGAAGAGGCCGCACCGATCCGCCTGTCGATCTCACGATCCACTCTTCCCTCAATCGTGAACAAGACTCCGAGGTACTTGAACTCCTCCACCTGGGGCAGGGTCTCCTCCGCAACCCGGAGATGGCACTCCACCCTTTTCCGGGCGAGAACCATGGACTCGGACTTAGAGGTGCTGATTCTCATCCAAGTCGCTTCACACTCAGCTTCATGTTTGAAGTCATTAAATACAAAGATTGTCGGTGGCTATGTTTGAAGTCATTGTTTACAAAGATTGTTGGCGGCCATGTTGGAAGTAATTGTTTACAAAGATTGTCGTTGGCCATGTTTGAAGTCATTGTTTACAATGATTGTTGGCGGCCATGTTGAAAGTCATTGTTTACAAAGATTGTCATTGGCCATGTTTGAATTCATTGTTTACAAAGATTGTCGGCGGCCATGTTAGAAGTCATTGTTTACAAAGATTATCATTGGCCATGTTTGAAGTCATTTTTTACAAAGATTGTTGGTGGCCATGTTTAAAGTCATTGTTTAAAAAGATTGTCAGTGGCCATGTTTGAAGTTATTGCTTACAAAGATTGTCGGTGTCCATGTTTAAAGTAATTGTTTAAAAAGATTGTCAGCGGCCATGTTTGAAGTCATTGTTTACAAAGATTGCCATTGGCCATGTTTGAAGTCATTGTTTACAAAGATTGTTGGCAGCCATGTTGAAAATCATTGTTTACAATGATGTTATTGGCCATGTTTGAAGTCATTGTTTACAACGATTGTGGGCGGCCATGTTGGAAGTCATGGTCAAGTCAAAGTACAGAGCAGCACAAACACCACTTAGTTGTAGAGCACACTCCAGGCCTGAAGGGGCAACAGTGAGAGCTGAGGGCTGAACATCTCCACCTGCTCAGAGCACATGGTCAAAATGTTTGCTCTTCAGTCAGTCACCCCTTTGACATGCTGCTAAGAGGAAGGAAGACAGCTCATGTGTGGACTCGGAAGACGCAACTGGTGAGGAAACCAAGGGAAAGAAGTGCTTGTTTTGTACTAAGGAGAATGTTTAAAGAAGTTAATTTCACTGGGGGGAAATGTTTAAAAAAGATAATTTCACTGATGTTTACAAAATTGTTTAAGTTGACTGAAAGTAAATTTAAAAAGTATCAGTGATGTTTAAGTTTGTTCTTATAATTAGGATGGATTGTTTAAATTTAATCTCATTCATATTGTTGGAAATGTTTAAGTTTATTCTTAAACTTAGGCCCTATCAGTGGAAACTAATTTTGGTTGGATTGATTTAAAAGAAAAGCAAAGCATGTATTATGTTGCATGTTTATGAAACACTAATGTGTTTTTTTTTTTTTTCTGTTTGTTTAAGGTTATCAGCTATCCGCTATTTGCCTAGCCACTATCCACTATTCCCCTATCTACTATTCAACCCCAACTATTCAACTATTCTACTATTCTACTATTCTACTAATAAATCACAAGGAAAAAGGATCGAGTTGTCCCTTTGAGTCCTTCTTGAGTCCAACTGGCCCTTTCAAGTTTGGGCACAGCTGTGAAAAAAACCTGAAGAACTTGACAGTCATTGTTTACAAAGATTGTCAGTGGCCATGTTTGAAGTCATTGTTTACAAAGATTGCCGGTGGCCATGTTGGAAGTCATTATTTACAAAGATTGTCGTTGGCCATGTTTGAAGTCATTGTTTCAAAAGATTGTCATTGGCCATGTTTGAAGTCATTGTTTACAAAGATTGTTGGCGGCCATGTTGGAAATCATTGTTTACAAAAATTGTCATTGGCCATGTTTGAAGTCATTGTTTACAAAGATTGTTGGCGGCCATGTTGGAAGTCATTGTTTACAAAGAGTGTCGGCGGCCATGTTGGAAGTCATTGTTTACAAAGATTGTCATTGGCCATGTTTGAAGTCATTGTTTACAAAGATTGTCGGCGGCCATGTTGGAAGTCATTGTTTACAAAGATTGTTGGCGGGCATGTTGGAAGTCATTGTTTACAAAGATTGTCATTATACATGTTTGAAGTCACTGTTTACAAAGATTGTCATTGGCCATGTTTGAAATCATTGTTTACAAAGATTGTCATTCGCCATGTTTGAAGTTATTGTTTTTCAAAGATTGTCATTGGCCATGTTTGAAGTCATCGTTTACAAAGATTGTTGGCGGCCATGTTGGAAATCATTGTTTACAAAGATTGTCATTGGCCATGTTTGAAGTTGTTGTTTCCTAAGATTGTCATTGGCCATGTTTGAAGTCATTGTTTACAAAGATTGTCATTGGCCATGTTCGAAGTTAATGTTTACAATGATTGTGATTGGCCATGTTTGAAGTTATTGTTTACAAAGATTGTTGGCGGCCATGTTTGAAGTTATTGTTTACAAAGATTGTCATTGTCAATGTTTGAAGTTATTGTTTACAAAAATTGTCGGTGGCCATGTTGGAAGTCATTGTTTACAAAGATTGTCGTTGGCCATGTTTGAAGTCATTGTTTACAAAGATTGTCATTGGCCATGTTTGAAGTCATTGTTTAAAAAGATTGTTGGCGGCCATGTTGGAAGTCATTGTTTACAAAGAGTGTCGGCGGCCATGTTGGAAGTCATTGTTTACAAAGTTTGTCATTAGCCATGTTTGAAGTCATTGTTTACAAAGATTGTCGGCGGCCATGTTGGAAGTCATTGTTTACAAAGATTGTTGGCGGGCATGTTGGAAGTCATTGTTTACAAAGATTGTCATTGTACATGTTTGAAGTCACTGTTTACAAAGATTGTCATTCGCCATGTTTGAAGTTATTGTTTTTCAAAGATTGTCATTGGCCATGTTTGAAGTCATCGTTTACAAAGATTGTTGGCGGCCATGTTGGAAATCATTGTTTACAAAGATTGTCATTGGCCATGTTCGAAGTTATTGTTTCCAAAGATTGTCATTGGCCATGTTTGAAGTCATTGTTTACAAAGATTGTCATTGGCCATGTTTGAAGTTATTGTTTACAATGATTGTCATTGGCCATGTTCGAAGTCATTGTTTACAAAGATTGTTGGCGGCCATGTTGGAAATCATTGTTTACAAAAATTGTCATTGGCCATGTTTGAAGTCATTGTTTACAAAGAATGTTGGCGGCCATGTTGGAAATCATTGTTTACAAAGAGTGTCGGCGGCCATGTTGGAAGTCATTGTTTACAAAGATTGTCATTAGCCATGTTTGAAGTCATTGTTTACAAAGATTGTCGGCGGCCATGTTGGACGTCATTGTTTACAAAGATTGTTGGCGGGCATGTTGGCAGTCATTGTTTACAAAGATTGTCATTGTACATGTTTGAAGTCACTGTTTACAAAGATTGTCATTGGCCATGTTTGAAGTTATTGTTTTTCAAAGATTGTCATTGGCCATGTTTGAAGTCATCGTTTACAAAGATTGTTGGCGGCCATGTTGGAAATCATTGTTTACAAAGATTGTCATTGGCCATGTTCGAAGTTATTGTTTCTAAAGATTGTCATTGGCCATGTTTGAAGTCATTGTTTACAAAGATTGTCATTGGCCATGTTTGAAGTTATTGTTTACAATGATTGTCATTGGCCATGTTTGAAGTCATTGTTTACAAAGATTGTTGGCGGCCATGTTGGAAATCATTGTTTACAAAAATTGTCATTGGCCATGTTTGAATTCATTGTTTACAAAGATTGTTGGCGGCCATGTTGGAAGTCATTGTTTACAAAGAGTGTCGGCGGCCATGTTGGAAGTCATTGTTTACAAAGATTGCCATTAGCCATGTTTGAAGTTATTGTTTACAAAGATTGTCGGCGGCCATGTTGGAAGTCATTGTTTACAAAGATTGTTGGCGGGCATGTTGGAAATCATTGTTTACAAAGATTGTCATTGGCCATGTTTGAAGTTGTTGTTTCCAAAGATTGTCATTGGCCATGTTTGAAGTCATTGTTTACAAAGATTGTCATTGGCCATGTTCGAAGTTAATGTTTACAATGATTGTGATTGGCCATGTTTGAAGTTATTGTTTACAAAGATTGTTGGCGGCCATGTTTGAAGTTATTGTTTACAAAGATTGTCATTGTCAATGTTTGAAGTTATTGTTTACAAAAATTGTCGGTGGCCATGTTGGAAGTCATTGTTTACAAAGATTGTCGTTGGCCATGTTTGAAGTCATTGTTTACAAAGATTGTCATTGGCCATGTTTGAAGTCATTGTTTAAAAAGATTGTTGGCGGCCATGTTGGAAGTCATTGTTTACAAAGAGTGTCGGCGGCCATGTTGGAAGTCATTGTTTACAAAGTTTGTCATTAGCCATGTTTGAAGTCATTGTTTACAAAGATTGTCGGCGGCCATGTTGGAAGTCATTGTTTACAAAGATTGTTGGCGGGCATGTTGGAAGTCATTGTTTACAAAGATTGTCATTGTACATGTTTGAAGTCACTGTTTACAAAGATTGTCATTCGCCATGTTTGAAGTTATTGTTTTTCAAAGATTGTCATTGGCCATGTTTGAAGTCATCGTTTACAAAGATTGTTGGCGGCCATGTTGGAAATCATTGTTTACAAAGATTGTCATTGGCCATGTTCGAAGTTATTGTTTCCAAAGATTGTCATTGGCCATGTTTGAAGTCATTGTTTACAAAGATTGTCATTGGCCATGTTTGAAGTTATTGTTTACAATGATTGTCATTGGCCATGTTCGAAGTCATTGTTTACAAAGATTGTTGGCGGCCATGTTGGAAATCATTGTTTACAAAAATTGTCATTGGCCATGTTTGAAGTCATTGTTTACAAAGAATGTTGGCGGCCATGTTGGAAATCATTGTTTACAAAGAGTGTCGGCGGCCATGTTGGAAGTCATTGTTTACAAAGATTGTCATTAGCCATGTTTGAAGTCATTGTTTACAAAGATTGTCGGCGGCCATGTTGGACGTCATTGTTTACAAAGATTGTTGGCGGGCATGTTGGCAGTCATTGTTTACAAAGATTGTCATTGTACATGTTTGAAGTCACTGTTTACAAAGATTGTCATTGGCCATGTTTGAAGTTATTGTTTTTCAAAGATTGTCATTGGCCATGTTTGAAGTCATCGTTTACAAAGATTGTTGGCGGCCATGTTGGAAATCATTGTTTACAAAGATTGTCATTGGCCATGTTCGAAGTTATTGTTTCTAAAGATTGTCATTGGCCATGTTTGAAGTCATTGTTTACAAAGATTGTCATTGGCCATGTTTGAAGTTATTGTTTACAATGATTGTCATTGGCCATGTTTGAAGTCATTGTTTACAAAGATTGTTGGCGGCCATGTTGGAAATCATTGTTTACAAAAATTGTCATTGGCCATGTTTGAATTCATTGTTTACAAAGATTGTTGGCGGCCATGTTGGAAGTCATTGTTTACAAAGAGTGTCGGCGGCCATGTTGGAAGTCATTGTTTACAAAGATTGCCATTAGCCATGTTTGAAGTTATTGTTTACAAAGATTGTCGGCGGCCATGTTGGAAGTCATTGTTTACAAAGATTGTTGGCGGGCATGTTGGAAGTCATTGTTTACAAAGATTGTCATTGTACATGTTTGAAGTCACTGTTTACAAAGATTGTCATTGGCCATGTTTGAAGTCATTGTTTACAAAGATTGTCATTCGCCATGTTTAAAGTTATTGTTTTTCAAAGATTGTCATTGGCCATGTTTGAAGTCATCGTTTACAAAGATTGTTGGCGGCCATGTTGGAAATCATTGTTTACAAAGATTGTCATTGGCCATGTTTGAAGTTATTGTTTCCAAAGATTGAAATTGGCCATGTTTGAAGTCATTGTTTACAAAGATTGTCATTGGCCATGTTTGAAGTTATTGTTTCAAAAGATTGTCATTGGCCATGTTTGAAGTCATTGTTTACAAAGATTGTCATTGGCCATGTTTGAAGTTATTGTTTACAATGATTTTCATTGGCCATGTTTGAAGTCATTGTTTACAAAGATTGTTGGTGGCCATGTTGGAAGTCATTGTTTACAAAGAGTGTAGGCGGCCATGTTGGAAGTCATTGTTTACGAAGATTGTCATTAGCCATGTTTGAAGTCATTGTTTACAAAGATTGTCGGCAGCCATGTTGGAAGTCATTGTTTACAAAGATTGTTGGCGAGCTTGTTGGAAGTCATTGTTTACAAAGATTGTCATTGTACATGTTTGAAGTCACTGTTTACAAAGATTGTCATTGGCCGTGTTTGAAGTCATTGTTTACAAAGATTTTCATTGGCCATGTTTGAAGTCATCGTTTACAAAGATTGTTGGCGGCCATGTTGGAAATCATTGTTTACAAAGATTGTCATTGGCCATGTTTGAAGTTATTGTTTACAATGATTGTCATTGTCAATGTTTGAAGTTATTGTTTAAAAAGATTGTCAGCGGCCATGTTGGAAGTCATTGTTTACAAAGATTGTCATTGGCCATGTTTGAAGTTATTGTTTAAAAAGATTGTCAGCGGCCATGTTGGAAGTCATTTTTAACAAAGATTGTCAGCGGCCATGTTGGAAGTATTGTTTACAAAGATTGTCATTGGCCATGTTTGAAGTTATTGTTTCCAAAGATTGTCATTGGCCATGTTTGAAGTCATTGTTTACAAAGATTGTCATTGGCCATGTTTGAAGTTATTGTTTACAATGATTGTCATTGGCCATGTTTGAAGTCATTGTTTACAAAGATTGTCGGCGGCCATGTTGGAAGTCATTGTTTACAAAGATTGTTGGCGGGCATGTTGGAAGTCATTGTTTACAAAGATTGTCATTGTACATGTTTGAAGTCATTGTTTACAAAGATTGTCATTCGCCATGTTTGAAGTTATTGTTTTTCAAAGATTCTCATTGGCCATGTTTGAAGTCATCGTTTACAAAGATTGTCGGCGGCCATGTTGGAAGTCATTGTTTACAAAGATTGTCATTAGCCATGTTTGAAGTCATTGTTTACAAAGATTGTCGGCGGCCATGTTGGAAGTCATTGTTTACAAAGATTGTTGGCGGGAATGTTGGAAGTCATTGTTTACAAAGATTGTCATTGTACATGTTTGAAGTCACTGTTTACAATGATTGTCATTGGCCATGTTTGAAGTCATTGTTTACAAAGGTTGTCATTTGCCATGTATGAAGTTATTGTTTTTCAAAGATTCTCATTGGCCATTTGTGAAGTCATCGTTTACAAAGATTGTTGGCGGCCATGTTGGAAATCATTTATTTACAAAAATTGTCATTGGCCATGTTTGAAGTTATTGTTTCCAAAGATTGTCATTGGCCATGTTGGAAATCATTGTTTACAAAGATTGTCATTGGCCATGTTTGAAGTTAGTTTCCAAAGATTGTCATTGGCCATGTTTGAAGTCAATGTTTACAAAGATTGTCATTGGCCATGTTTGAAGTTATTGTTTACAATGATTGTCATTGGCCATGTTTGAAGTCATTGTTTACAAAAATTGTTGGCGGCCATGTTGGAAGTCATTGTTTACAAAGAGTGTCGGCAGCCATGTTGGAAGTCATTGTTTACAAAGATTGTCATTAGCCATGTTTGAAGTCATTGTTTACAAAGATTGTCGGCGGCCATGTTGGAAGTCATTGTTTACAAAGATTGTTGGCGGGCATGTTGGAAGTCATTGTTTACAAAGATTGTCATTGTACATGTTTGAAGTCACTGTTTACAAAGATTGTCATTGGCCATGTTTCAAGTCATTGTTTACAAAGATTGTCATTGGCCATGTTTGAAGTCATCGTTTACAAAGATTGTTGGCGGCCATGTTGGAAATCATTGTTTACAAAGATTGTCATTGGCCATGTTCGAAGTTATTGTTTCTAAAGATTGTCATTGGCCATGTTTGAAGTCATTGTTTACAAAGATTGTCATTGGCCATGTTTGAAGTTATTGTTTACAATGATTGTCATTGGCCATGTTTGAAGTCATTGTTGACAAAGATTGTTGGCGGCCATGTTGGAAATCATTGTTTACAAAAATTGTCATTGGCCATGTTTGAATTCATTGTTTACAAAGATTGTTGGCGGCCATGTTGGAAGTCATTGTTTACAAAGAGTGTCGGCGGCCATGTTGGAAGTCATTGTTTACAAAGATTGCCATTAGCCATGTTTGAAGTTATTGTTTACAAAGATTGTCGGCGGCCATGTTGGAAGTCATTGTTTACAAAGATTGTTGGCGGGCATGTTGGAAGTCATTGTTTACAAAGATTGTCATTGTACATGTTTGAAGTCACTGTTTACAAAGATTGTCATTGGCCATGTTTGAAGTCATTGTTTACAAAGATTGTCATTCGCCATGTTTAAAGTTATTGTTTTTCAAAGATTGTCATTGGCCATGTTTGAAGTCATCGTTTACAAAGATTGTTGGCGGCCATGTTGGAAATCATTGTTTACAAAGATTGTCATTGGCCATGTTTGAAGTTATTGTTTCCAAAGATTGAAATTGGCCATGTTTGAAGTCATTGTTTACAAAGATTGTCATTGGCCATGTTTGAAGTTATTGTTTCAAAAGATTGTCATTGGCCATGTTTGAAGTCATTGTTTACAAAGATTGTCATTGGCCATGTTTGAAGTTATTGTTTACAATGATTTTCATTGGCCATGTTTGAAGTCATTGTTTACAAAGATTGTTGGTGGCCATGTTGGAAGTCATTGTTTACAAAGAGTGTAGGCGGCCATGTTGGAAGTCATTGTTTACGAAGATTGTCATTAGCCATGTTTGAAGTCATTGTTTACAAAGATTGTCGGCAGCCATGTTGGAAGTCATTGTTTACAAAGATTGTTGGCGAGCTTGTTGGAAGTCATTGTTTACAAAGATTGTCATTGTACATGTTTGAAGTCACTGTTTACAAAGATTGTCATTGGCCGTGTTTGAAGTCATTGTTTACAAAGATTTTCATTGGCCATGTTTGAAGTCATCGTTTACAAAGATTGTTGGCGGCCATGTTGGAAATCATTGTTTACAAAGATTGTCATTGGCCATGTTTGAAGTTATTGTTTACAATGATTGTCATTGTCAATGTTTGAAGTTATTGTTTAAAAAGATTGTCATTGGCCATGTTTGAAGTTATTGTTTAAAAAGATTGTCAGCGGCCATGTTGGAAGTCATTGTTAACAAAGATTGTCAGCGGCCATGTTGGAAGTATTGTTTACAAAGATTGTCATTGGCCATGTTTGAAGTTATTGTTTCCAAAGATTGTCATTGGCCATGTTTGAAGTCATTGTTTACAAAGATTGTCATTGGCCATGTTTGAAGTTATTGTTTACAATGATTGTCATTGGCCATGTTTGAAGTCATTGTTTACAAAGATTGTCGGCGGCCATGTTGGAAGTCATTGTTTACAAAGATTGTTGGCGGGCATGTTGGAAGTCATTGTTTACAAAGATTGTCATTGTACATGTTTGAAGTCATTGTTTACAAAGATTGTCATTCGCCATGTTTGAAGTTATTGTTTTTCAAAGATTCTCATTGGCCATGTTTGAAGTCATCGTTTACAAAGATTGTCGGCGGCCATGTTGGAAGTCATTGTTTACAAAGATTGTCATTAGCCATGTTTGAAGTCATTGTTTACAAAGATTGTCGGCGGCCATGTTGGAAGTCATTGTTTACAAAGATTGTTGGCGGGAATGTTGGAAGTCATTGTTTACAAAGATTGTCATTGTACATGTTTGAAGTCACTGTTTACAATGATTGTCATTGGCCATGTTTGAAGTCATTGTTTACAAAGGTTGTCATTTGCCATGTATGAAGTTATTGTTTTTCAAAGATTCTCATTGGCCATTTGTGAAGTCATCGTTTACAAAGATTGTTGGCGGCCATGTTGGAAATCATTTATTTACAAAAATTGTCATTGGCCATGTTTGAAGTTATTGTTTCCAAAGATTGTCATTGGCCATGTTGGAAATCATTGTTTACAAAGATTGTCATTGGCCATGTTTGAAGTTAGTTTCCAAAGATTGTCATTGGCCATGTTTGAAGTCAATGTTTACAAAGATTGTCATTGGCCATGTTTGAAGTTATTGTTTACAATGATTGTCATTGGCCATGTTTGAAGTCATTGTTTACAAAAATTGTTGGCGGCCATGTTGGAAGTCATTGTTTACAAAGAGTGTCGGCAGCCATGTTGGAAGTCATTGTTTACAAAGATTGTCATTAGCCATGTTTGAAGTCATTGTTTACAAAGATTGTCGGCGGCCATGTTGGAAGTCATTGTTTACAAAGATTGTTGGCGGGCATGTTGGAAGTCATTGTTTACAAAGATTGTCATTGTACATGTTTGAAGTCACTGTTTACAAAGATTGTCATTGGCCATGTTTCAAGTCATTGTTTACAAAGATTGTCATTGGCCATGTTTGAAGTCATCGTTTACAAAGATTGTTGGCGGCCATGTTGGAAATCATTGTTTACAAAGATTGTCATTGGCCATGTTCGAAGTTATTGTTTCTAAAGATTGTCATTGGCCATGTTTGAAGTCATTGTTTACAAAGATTGTCATTGGCCATGTTTGAAGTTATTGTTTACAATGATTGTCATTGGCCATGTTTGAAGTCATTGTTGACAAAGATTGTTGGCGGCCATGTTGGAAATCATTGTTTACAAAAATTGTCATTGGCCATGTTTGAATTCATTGTTTACAAAGATTGTTGGTGGCCATGTTGGAAGTCATTGTTTACAAAGAGTGTCGGCGGCCATGTTGGAAGTCATTGTTTACAAAGATTGCCATTAGCCATGTTTGAAGTTATTGTTTACAAAGATTGTCGGCGGCCATGTTGGAAGTCATTGTTTACAAAGATTGTTGGCGGGCATGTTGGAAGTCATTGTTTACAAAGATTGTCATTGTACATGTTTGAAGTCACTGTTTACAAAGATTGTCATTGGCCATGTTTGAAGTCATTGTTTACAAAGATTGTCATTCGCCATGTTTAAAGTTATTGTTTTTCAAAGATTGTCATTGGCCATGTTTGAAGTCATCGTTTACAAAGATTGTTGGCGGCCATGTTGGAAATCATTGTTTACAAAGATTGTCATTGGCCATGTTTGAAGTTATTGTTTCCAAAGATTGAAATTGGCCATGTTTGAAGTCATTGTTTACAAAGATTGTCATTGGCCATGTTTGAAGTTTTTGTTTCAAAAGATTGTCATTGGCCATGTTTGAAGTCATTGTTTACAAAGATTGTCATTGGCCATGTTTGAAGTTATTGTTTACAATGATTTTCATTGGCCATGTTTGAAGTCATTGTTTACAAAGATTGTTGGTGGCCATGTTGGAAGTCATTGTTTACAAAGAGTGTAGGCGGCCATGTTGGAAGTCATTGTTTACGAAGATTGTCATTAGCCATGTTTGAAGTCATTGTTTACAAAGATTGTCGGCAGCCATGTTGGAAGTCATTGTTTACAAAGATTGTTGGCGAGCTTGTTGGAAGTCATTGTTTACAAAGATTGTCATTGTACATGTTTGAAGTCACTGTTTACAAAGATTGTCATTGGCCGTGTTTGAAGTCATTGTTTACAAAGATTTTCATTGGCCATGTTTGAAGTCATCGTTTACAAAGATTGTTGGCGGCCATGTTGGAAATCATTGTTTACAAAGATTGTCATTGGCCATGTTTGAAGTTATTGTTTACAATGATTGTCATTGTCAATGTTTGAAGTTATTGTTTAAAAAGATTGTCAGCGGCCATGTTGGAAGTCATTGTTTACAAGGATTGTCATTGGCCATGTTTGAAGTTATTGTTTAAAAAGATTGTCAGCGGCCATGTTGGAAGTCATTGTTAACAAAGATTGTCAGCGGCCATGTTGGAAGTATTGTTTACAAAGATTGTCATTGGCCATGTTTGAAGTTATTGTTTCCAAAGATTGTCATTGGCCATGTTTGAAGTCATTGTTTACAAAGATTGTCATTGGCCATGTTTGAAGTTATTGTTTACAATGATTGTCATTGGCCATGTTTGAAGTCATTGTTTACAAAGATTGTCGGCGGCCATGTTGGAAGTCATTGTTTACAAAGATTGTTGGCGGGCATGTTGGAAGTCATTGTTTACAAAGATTGTCATTGTACATGTTTGAAGTCACTGTTTACAAAGATTGTCATTGGCCATGTTTGAAGTCATTGTTTACAAAGATTGTCATTCGCCATGTTTGAAGTTATTGTTTTTCAAAGATTCTCATTGGCCATGTTTGAAGTCATCGTTTACAAAGATTGTTGGCGGCCATGTTGGAAGTCATTGTTTACAAAGATTGTCATTAGCCATGTTTGAAGTCATTGTTTACAAAGATTGTCGGCGGCCATGTTGGAAGTCATTGTTTACAAAGATTGTTGGCGGGAATGTTGGAAGTCATTGTTTACAAAGATTGTCATTGTACATGTTTGAAGTCACTGTTTACAATGATTGTCATTGGCCATGTTTGAAGTCATTGTTTACAAAGGTTGTCATTTGCCATGTATGAAGTTATTGTTTTTCAAAGATTCTCATTGGCCATTTGTGAAGTCATCGTTTACAAAGATTGTTGGCGGCCATGTTGGAAATCATTTATTTACAAAAATTGTCATTGGCCATGTTTGAAGTTATTGTTTCCAAAGATTGTCATTGGCCATGTTGGAAATCATTGTTTACAAAGATTGTCATTGGCCATGTTTGAAGTTAGTTTCCAAAGATTGTCATTGGCCATGTTTGAAGTTATTGTTTACAATGATTGTCATTGGCCATGTTTGAAGTCATTGTTTACAAAAATTGTTGGCGGCCATGTTGGAAGTCATTGTTTACAAAGAGTGTCGGCAGCCATGTTGGAAGTCATTGTTTACAAAGATTGTCATTAGCCATGTTTGAAGTCATTGTTTACAAAGATTGTCGGCGGCCATGTTGGAAGTCATTGTTTACAAAGATTGTTGGCGGGCATGTTGGAAGTCATTGTTTACAAAGATTGTCATTGTACATGTTTGAAGTCACTGTTTACAAAGATTGTCATTGGCCATGTTTCAAGTCATTGTTTACAAAGATTGTCATTGGCCATGTTTGAAGTCATCGTTTACAAAGATTGTTGGCAGCCATGTTGGAAATCATTGTTTACAAAGATTGTCATTGGCCATGTTTGAAGTTATTGTTTCCAAAGATTGTCATTGGCCATGTTTGAAGTCATTGTTTACAAAGTTTGTCATTGGCCATGTTTAAAGTTATTATTTACAATGATTATCATTGGCAATGTTTGAAGTTATTGTTTACAAAGATTGTCATTGTCCATGTTTGAAGTTATTGTTTACAAAGATTGTCAGCGGCCATGTTTGAAGTCATTGTATACAAAGATTGTCATTGGCCATGTTGTAATTGTCATTGTTTACAAAGATTGTCAATGGCCTTGTTTGAAGTCATTGTTTAAAAAGATTGTCGGTGGCCATGTTTAAAGTCATTTTTAAAAAAGATTTTCAGCGGCCATGTTGGAAGTCATTGTTTACAAAGATTGTCGTTGGCTATGTTTGAATTCATTGTTTACAAAGATTTTTGGCGGCCATGTTGGAAATTATTGTTTACAAAGATTGTCGTTGGCCATGTTTGAAGTCATTGTTTACAAAGATTGTCATTGGCCATGTTTGAAGTCATTGTTTACAAAGATTGTTGGCGGCCATGTTGGAAATCTTTGTTTACAAAGATTGTCGGCAGCCATGTTGGAAGCCATTTTTTTTACAAAGATTGTCATTGGCCATGTTTGAAGTCATTGTTTACAAAGATTGTTGGCGGCCTTGTTGGAAGTCATTGTTTACAAAGATTGTCATTGGCGATGTTTGAAGTCATTGTTTACAAAGATTGTCGGTGGCCATTTTGGAAATCATTGTTTACAAAGATTGTCGTTGGCCATGTTTGAAGTCATTGTTTACAAAGATTGTTGGTGGCCATGTTGGAAGTCATTGTTTACAAAGATTGTCATTGGCCATGTTGGAAGTCATTGTTTACAAAGATTGTTGGCGGCCTTGTTGGAAGTCATTGTTTACAAAGATTGTCATTGGCCATGTTTGAAGTCATTGTTTACAAAGATTGTCGGTGGCCATTTTGGAAATCATTGTTTACAAAGATTGTCGTTGGCCATGTTTGAAGTCATTGTTTACAAAGATTGTTGGTGGCCATGTTGGAAGTCATTGTTTACAAAGATTGTCATTGGCCATGTTGGAAGTCATTGTTTACAAAGATTGTCATTGGCCATGTTGGAAGTCATTGTTTACAAAGATTGTCATCAGCCATGTTTGAAGTTATGGTTTAAAAGATTGTCATTGGCCTTGTTTGAAGTTATTGTTTACAAACATTGTCGGTGGCCATGTTTAAAGTCATTGTTTAAAAAGATTTTCAGCGGCCATGTTGGAAGTCATTGTTTACAAAGATTGTCGTTGGCCATGTTTGAAGTCATTGTTTACAAAGATTGTCATTGGCCATGTTTGAAGTCATTGTTTACAAAGATTGTTGGCGGCCATGTTGGAAATCATTGTTTACAAAGATTGTCATTGGCCATGTTTGAAGTCATTGTTTACAATGATTGTCGGCGGCCATCTTGGAAGTCATTGTTTACAAAAATTGACGTCGACCACGTTGGAAGTCATTGTTTGCAAAGATCGCCATTGGCCATATTCGAAGTCATTGTTTACAAAGATTGTCGGAGGCCATGTTGGAAGTCATTGTTTACAAAGACTGTCGTTGGCAATGTTTGAAGTCAATGTTTACAAAGATTGTAGGCGGCCATGTTGGAAGTCATTGTTTACAAAGATTGCCATTGGCCATATTTGAAGTTATAGTTTACAAAGATTGTCATTGGCCATGTTTGAAGTCATTGTTTACAAAGATTGTCAGTGGCCATGTTGGAAGTTATTGTTTACAAAGATTGTCAGCGGCCATGTTTGAAGTCATTGTTTACAAAAATTGTTGGCGGCCATGTTGAAAATCATTGTTTACAAAGATTGTCGGCGGCCATGTTGGAAGTCATTGTTTACAAAGATTGTCATTGGCCATGTTTGAAGTCATTGTATACAAAGATTGTCGGTGGCCATGTTGGAAGTCATTGTTTACAAAGATTGTCGTTGGCCATGTTTGAAGTCAATGTTTACAAAGATTGTCTGCTACCATGTTGGAAGTCATTGTTTACAAAAATTGTCTGCTACCATGTTGGAAGTCATTGTTTACTAACATTGTCATTGGCCATGTTTGAAGTTATTGTTAACAAAGATTGTCATTTGCCATGTTTGAAATCATTGTTTACAAAAATTGTCGGCGGCCATGTTTGAAGTCATTGTTTACAAAGATTGTCTTTGGCCATGTTTGAAGTTATTGTTTACAAAGATTGTTGGCAGCCATGTTGGAAGTCATTGTTTACAAAGATTGTTGGCGGGCATGTTGGAAGTCATTGTTTAAAAAGATTGTCATTGGCCATGTTTGAAGTTATAGTGTACAAAGATTGTCATTGGCCATGTTTGAAGTCATTGTTTACAAAGATTGTTGGCGGGCATGTTGGAAGTCATTGTTTACAAAGATTGTCATTGGCCATGTTTGAAGTCATTTTTTACAAAGATTGTCGGTGGCCATGTTGGAAGTTATTGTTTACAAAGATTGTTGGTGGCCAAGTTTAAAGCCATTGTTTAAAAAGATTGTCACCGGCCATGATTGAAGTTATTGTTTACAAAGATTGTCGTTGTCCATGTTTGAAGTCATTGTTTACAAAGATTGTTGGTGGCCATGTTGGAAATCATTGTTTACAGAGATTGTCATTGGCCATGTTTGAAGTCATTATTTACGAAGATTGTCGGCGGCCATGTTGGAAGTCATTGTTTAAAAAGAGTGTCGGCGGCCATGTTGGAAGTCATTGTTTACAAAGATTGTTGGCGGGCATGTTGGAAGTCATCGTTTACAAAGATTGTCATTGTACATGTTTGAAGTCACTGTTTACAAAGATTGTCATTGGCCATGTTTGAAGTCATTGTTTACAAAGATTGTCATTCGTCATGTTTGAAGTTGTTTTTCAAAGATTGTCATTGGCCATGTTTGAAGTCATTGTTTACAAAGATTGTCATGGGCCATGTTTGAAGTTATTGTTTACAAAGATTGTCAGCGGCCATGTTATAAGTCATTGTTTACAAAAATTGTCAATGGCCATGTTTGAAGTCATTGTTTACAAAGATTGTCATTGGCCATGTTTGAAGTCATTGTTTACAAAGATTGTCGGCGGCCATGTTGGAAGTTATTGTTTACAAAGATTGTCGGAGACCATGTTTGAAGTTATTGTTTACAAAGATTGCCATTGGCCATATTTGAAGTTATAGTTTACAAAGATTGTCATTGGCCATGTTTGAAGTCATTGTTTACAAAGATTGTTGGCGGCCATGTTGGAAGTCATTGTTTACAAAGAGTGTCGGCGGCCATGTTGGAAGTCATTAATTACAAAGATTGTCATTGGCCATGTTTGAAGTCATTGTTTACAAAGATTGTCGGTGGACATGTTGGAAATCATTGTTTACAAAGATTGTCATCGGCCATGTTGGAAGTCATTGTTTACAAAGATTTTCATTGGCCATGTTTGAAGTTTTTGTTTACAAAGATTGTCATTGGCCATGTTTGAAGTCATTGTTTACAAAAATTGTCGGCGGCCATGTTTGAAGTCATTGTTTACAAAGATTGTCATTGGCCATGTTTGAAGTTATTGTTTACAAAGATTGTTGGCAGCCATGTTGGAAGTCATTGTTTACAAAGATTGTTGGCGGGCATGTTGGAAGTCATTGTTTACAAAGATTGTCATTGGCCATGTTTGAAGTCATTGTTTACAAAAATTGTCATTCGCCATGTTTGAAGTTATTGTTTATCAAAGATTGTCATTGGCCATGTTTGAAGTCATCGTTTACAAAGATTGTTGGCGGCCAAGTTGGAAGTCATTGTTTACAAAGATTGTAATTGGCCATGTTTGAAGTCATTGTTTACAAAGTCTGTCATTGGCAATGTTTGAAGTCATTGTTTACAAAGTTTGTCATTGGCCATGTTTAAAGTTATTGTTTACAATGATTGTCATTGGCCATGTTTGAAGTTATTGTGTACAAAGATTGTCGGCGTCCATGTTTGAAGTTATTATTTACAAAGATTGTCATTGTCCATGTTTGAAGTTATTGTTTACAAAGATTGTCAGCGGCCATGTTTAAAGTCATTGTTTACAAAGATTGTCATTGGCCATGTTTGAAGTCATTGTTTACAAAGATTGTCTGCGACCATGTTGGAAGTCATTGTTTACAAAGATTGTCGGCGACCATGTTGGAAGTTATTGTTAACAAAGATTGTCATTGGCCATGTTTGAAGTCATTGTTTACAAAGATTGTCATTGGCCATGTTTGAAGTCAATGTTTACAAAGATTGTCTGCTACCATGTTGGAAGTCATTGTTTACAAAGATTGTCTGCTACCATGTTGGAAGTCATTGTTTACTAACATTGTCATTGGCCATGTTTGAAGTTATTGTTTACAAAGATTGTCATTTGCCATGTTTGAAATCATTGTTTACAAAAATTGTCGGCGGCCATGTTTGAAGTCATTGTTTACAAAGATTGTCATTGGCCATGTTTGAAGTTATTGTTTACAAAGATTGTTGGCAGCCATGTTGGAAGTCATTGTTTACAAAGATTGTTGGCGGGCATGTTGGAAGTCATTGTTTAAAAAGATTGTCATTGGCCATGTTTGAAGTTATAGTTTACAAAGATTGTCATTGGCCATGTTTGAAGTCATTGTTTACAAAGATTATCGGTGGCCATGTTGGAAGTCATTGTTTACAAAGATTGTCATTGGCCATGTTTGAAGTTATTGTTTACAAAGATTGTTGGCGGCCATGTTGGAAGTCATTGTTTACAAAGATTGTTGGCGGGCATGTTGGAAGTCATTGTTTACAAAGATTGTCATTGGCCATGTTTGAAGTCATTTTTTAAAAAGATTGTCGGTGGCCATGTTGGAAGTTATTGTTTACAAAGATTGTTGGTGGCCAAGTTTAAAGCCATTGTTTAAAAAGATTGTCACCGGCCATGATTGAAGTTATTGTTTACAAAGATTGTCGTTGTCCATGTTGGAAGTCATTGTTTACAAAGATTGTTGGTGGCCATGTTGGAAATCATTGTTTACAAAGATTGTCACCGGCCATGATTGAAGTTATTGTTTACAAAGATTGTCGTTGTCCATGTTGGAAGTCATTGTTTACAAAGACTGTCGTTGGCAATGTTTGAAGTCAATGTTTACAAAGATTGTAGGCGGCCATGTTGGAAGTCATTGTTTACAAAGATTGCCATTGGCCATATTTGAAGTTATAGTTTACAAAGATTGTCATTGGCCATGTTTGAAGTCATTGTTTACAAAGATTGTCAGCGGCCATGTTGGAAGTTATTGTTTACAAAGATTGTCAGCGGCCATGTTTGAAGTCATTGTTTACAAAAATTGTTGGCGGCCATGTTGAAAATCATTGTTTACAAAGATTGTCATTGGCCATGTTTGAAGTAATTGTTTACAAAGATTGTCAGCGGCCATGTTGGAGGTCATTGTTTACAAAGATTGTCATTGGCCATGTTTGAAGTCATTGTATACAAAGATTGTCGGTGGCCATGTTGGAAGTCATTGTTTACAAAGATTGTCGTGGGCCATGTTTGAAGTCATTGTTTACAAAGATTGTCATTGGCCATGTTTGAAGTCATTGTTTACAAAGATTGTTGGCGGCCATGTTAGAAATCATTGTTTACAAAAATTGTCTTGGCCATGTTTGAAGTCATTGTTTACAAAGATTGTTGGCGGCCATGTTGGAAGTCATTGTTTACAAAGAGTGTCGGCGGCCATGTTGGAAGTCATTAATTACAAAGATTGTCATTGGCCATGTTTGAAGTCATTGTTTACAAAGATTGTCATCGGCCATGTTGGAAGTCATTGTTTACAAAGATTTTCATTGGCCATGTTTGAAGTTTTTGTTTACAAAGATTGTCATTGGCCATGTTTGAAGTCATTGTTTACAAAAATTGTCGGCGGCCATGTTTGAAGTCATTGTTTACAAAGATTGTCATTGGCCATGTTTGAAGTTATTGTTTACAAAGATTGTTGGCAGCCATGTTGGAAGTCATTGTTTACAATGATTGTTGGCGGGCATGTTGGAAGTCATTGTTTACAAAGATTGTCATTGGCCATGTTTGAAGTCATTGTTTACAAAAATTGTCATTCGCCATGTTTGAAGTTATTGTTTATCAAAGATTGTCATTTGCCATGTTTGAAATCATTGTTTACAAAAATTGTCGGCGGCCATGTTTGAAGTCATTGTTTACAAAGATTGTCATTGGCCATGTTTGAAGTTATTGTTTACAAAGATTGTTGGCAGCCATGTTGGAAGTCATTGTTTACAAAGATTGTTGGCGGGCATGTTGGAAGTCATTGTTTAAAAAGATTGTCATTGGCCATGTTTGAAGTTATAGTTTACAAAGATTGTCATTGGCCATGTTTGAAGTCATTGTTTACAAAGATTATCGGTGGCCATGTTGGAAGTCATTGTTTACAAAGATTGTCATTGGCCATGTTTGAAGTTATTGTTTACAAAGATTGTTGGCGGCCATGTTGGAAGTCATTGTTTACAAAGATTGTTGGCGGGCATGTTGGAAGTCATTGTTTACAAAGATTGTCATTGGCCATGTTTGAAGTCATTTTTTAAAAAGATTGTCGGTGGCCATGTTGGAAGTTATTGTTTACAAAGATTGTTGGTGGCCAAGTTTAAAGCCATTGTTTAAAAAGATTGTCACCGGCCATGATTGAAGTTATTGTTTACAAAGATTGTCGTTGTCCATGTTGGAAGTCATTGTTTACAAAGATTGTTGGTGGCCATGTTGGAAATCATTGTTTACAAAGATTGTCACCGGCCATGATTGAAGTTATTGTTTACAAAGATTGTCGTTGTCCATGTTGGAAGTCATTGTTTACAAAGACTGTCGTTGGCAATGTTTGAAGTCAATGTTTACAAAGATTGTAGGCGGCCATGTTGGAAGTCATTGTTTACAAAGATTGCCATTGGCCATATTTGAAGTTATAGTTTACAAAGATTGTCATTGGCCATGTTTGAAGTCATTGTTTACAAAGATTGTCAGCGGCCATGTTGGAAGTTATTGTTTACAAAGATTGTCAGCGGCCATGTTTGAAGTCATTGTTTACAAAAATTGTTGGCGGCCATGTTGAAAATCATTGTTTACAAAGATTGTCATTGGCCATGTTTGAAGTAATTGTTTACAAAGATTGTCAGCGGCCATGTTGGAGGTCATTGTTTACAAAGATTGTCATTGGCCATGTTTGAAGTCATTGTATACAAAGATTGTCGGTGGCCATGTTGGAAGTCATTGTTTACAAAGATTGTCGTGGGCCATGTTTGAAGTCATTGTTTACAAAGATTGTCATTGGCCATGTTTGAAGTCATTGTTTACAAAGATTGTTGGCGGCCATGTTAGAAATCATTGTTTACAAAAATTGTCTTGGCCATGTTTGAAGTCATTGTTTACAAAGATTGTTGGCGGCCATGTTGGAAGTCATTGTTTACAAAGAGTGTCGGCGGCCATGTTGGAAGTCATTAATTACAAAGATTGTCATTGGCCATGTTTGAAGTCATTGTTTACAAAGATTGTCATCGGCCATGTTGGAAGTCATTGTTTACAAAGATTTTCATTGGCCATGTTTGAAGTTTTTGTTTACAAAGATTGTCATTGGCCATGTTTGAAGTCATTGTTTACAAAAATTGTCGGCGGCCATGTTTGAAGTCATTGTTTACAAAGATTGTCATTGGCCATGTTTGAAGTTATTGTTTACAAAGATTGTTGGCAGCCATGTTGGAAGTCATTGTTTACAATGATTGTTGGCGGGCATGTTGGAAGTCATTGTTTACAAAGATTGTCATTGGCCATGTTTGAAGTCATTGTTTACAAAAATTGTCATTCGCCATGTTTGAAGTTATTGTTTATCAAAGATTGTCATTGGCCATGTTTGAAGTCATCGTTTACAAAGATTGTTGGCGGCCAAGTTGGAAGTCATTGTTTACAAAGATTGTCATTGGCCATGTTTGAAGTCATTGTTTACAAAGTCTGTCATTGGCAATGTTTGAAGTCATTGTTTACAAAGTTTGTCATTGGCCATGTTTAAAGTTATTGTTTACAATGATTGTCATTGGCAATGTTTGAAGTTATTGTTTACAAAGATTGTCAGCGGCCATGTTTGAAGTCATTGTTTACAAAGATTGTCATTGGCCATGTTTGAAGTCATTGTTTACAAAGATTGTCTGCGACCATGTTGGAAGTCATTGTTTACAAAGATTGTCGGCGACCCTGTTCGAAGTTATTGTTTACAAAGATTGTCATTGGCCATGTTTGAAGTCATTGTTTACAAAGATTGTCATTGGCCATGTTTGAAGTCAATGTTTACAAAGATTGTCTGCTACCATGTTGGAAGTCATTGTTTACAAAGATTGTCTGCTACCATGTTGGAAGTCATTGTTTACTAACATTGTCATTGGCCATGTTTGAAGTTATTGTTTACAAAGATTGTCATTTGCCATGTTTGAAATCATTGTTTACAAAAATTGTCGGCGGCCATGTTTGAAGTCATTGTTTACAAAGATTGTCATTGGCCATGTTTGAAGTTATTGTTTACAAAGATTGTTGGCAGCCATGTTGGAAGTCATTGTTTACAAAGATTGTTGGCGGGCATGTTGGAAGTCATTGTTTAAAAAGATTGTCATTGGCCATGTTTGAAGTTATAGTTTACAAAGATTGTCATTGGCCATGTTTGAAGTCATTGTTTACAAAGATTGTTGGCGGGCATGTTGGAAGTCATTGTTTACAAAGATTGTCATTGGCCATGTTTGAAGTCATTGTTTACAAAGATTGTCATTGGCCATGTTTGAAGTCAATGTTTACAAAGATTGTCTGCTACCATGTTGGAAGTCATTGTTTACAAAGATTGTCTGCTACCATGTTGGAAGTCATTGTTTACTAAGATTGTCATTGGCCATGTTTGAAGTTATTGTTTACAAAGATTGTCATTTGCCATGTTTGAAATCATTGTTTACAAAAATTGTCGGCGGCCATGTTTGAAGTCATTGTTTACAAAGATTGTCATTGGCCATGTTTGAAGTTATTGTTTACAAAGATTGTTGGCAGCCATGTTGGAAGTCATTGTTTACAAAGATTGTTGGCGGGCATGTTGGAAGTCATTGTTTAAAAAGATTGTCATTGGCCATGTTTGAAGTTATAGTTTACAAAGATTGTCATTGGCCATGTTTGAAGTCATTGTTTACAAAGATTGTTGGCGGGCATGTTGGAAGTCATTGTTTACAAAGATTGTCATTGGCCATGTTTGAAGTCATTTTTTACAAAGATTGTCGGTGGCCATGTTGGAAGTTATTGTTTACAAAGATTGTTGGTGGCCAAGTTTCAAGCCATTGTTTAAAAAGATTGTCACCGGCCATGATTGAAGTTATTGTTTACAAATATTGTCGTTGTCCATGTTTGAAGTCATTGTTTACAAAGATTGTTGGTGGCCATGTTGGAAATCATTGTTTACAGAGATTGTCATTGGCCATGTTTGAAGTCATTAGTTACGAAGATTGTCGGCGGCCATGTTGGAAGTCATTGTTTAAAAAGAGTGTCGGCGGCCATGTTGGAAGTCATTGTTTACAAAGATTGTTGGCGGGCATGTTGGAAGTCATCGTTTACAAAGATTGTCATTGTACATGTTTGAAGTCACTGTTTACAAAGATTGTCATTGGCCATGTTTGAAGTCATTGTTTACAAAGATTGTCATTCGTCATGTTTGAAGTTATTGTTTTTCAAAGATTGTCATTGGCCATGTTTGAAGTCATTGTTTACAAAGATTGTCATGGGCCATGTTTGAAGTTATTGTTTACAAAGATTGTCAGCGGCCATGTTATAAGTCATTGTTTACAAAAATTGTCAATGGCCATGTTTGAAGTCATTGTTTACAAAGATTGTCATTGGCCATGTTTGAAGTCATTGTTTACAAAGATTGTCGGCGGCCATGTTGGAAGTTATTGTTTACAAAGATTGTCGGAGACCATGTTGGAAGTTATTGTTTACAAAGATTGCCATTGGCCATATTTGAAGTTATAGTTTACAAAGATTGTCATTGGCCATGTTTGAAGTCATTGTTTACAAAGATTGTTGGCGGCCATGTTGGAAGTCATTGTTTACAAAGAGTGTCGGCGGCCATGTTGGAAGTCATTAATTACAAAGATTGTCATTGGCCATGTTTGAAGTCATTGTTTACAAAGATTGTCGGTGGACATGTTGGAAATCATTGTTTACAAAGATTGTCATCGGCCATGTTGGAAGTCATTCTTTACAAAGATTTTCATTGGCCTAGTTTGAAGTTTTTGTTTACAAAGATTGTCATTGGCCATGTTTGAAGTCATTGTTTACAAAAATTGTCGGCGGCCATGTTTGAAGTCATTGTTTACAAAGATTGTCATTGGCCATGTTTGAAGTTATTGTTTACAAAGATTGTTGGCAGCCATGTTGGAAGTCATTGTTTACAAAGATTGTTGGCGGGCATGTTGGAAGTCATTGTTTACAAAGATTGTCATTGGCCATGTTTGAAGTCATTGTTTACAAAAATTGTCATTCGCCATGTTTGAAGTTATTGTTTATCAAAGATTGTCATTGGCCATGTTTGAAGTCATCGTTTACAAAGATTGTTGGCGGCCAAGTTGGAAGTCATTGTTTACAAAGATTGTCATTGGCCATGTTTGAAGTCATTGTTTACAAAGTCTGTCATTGGCAATGTTTGAAGTCATTGTTTACAAAGTTTGTCATTGGCCATGTTTAAAGTTATTGTTTACAATGATTGTCATTGGCAATGTTTGAAGTTATTGTTTACAAAGATTATCGGCGTCCATGTTTGAAGTTATTGTTTACAAAGATTGTCAGCGGCCATGTTTGAAGTCATTGTTTACAAAGATTGTCATTGGCCATGTTTGAAGTCAATGTTTACAAAGATTGTCTGCTACCATGTTGGAAGTCATTGTTTACAAAGATTGTCTGCTACCATGTTGGAAGTCATTGTTTACTAACATTGTCATTGGCCATGTTTGAAGTTATTGTTTACAAAGATTGTCATTTGCCATGTTTGAAATCATTGTTTACAAAAATTGTCGGCGGCCATGTTTGAAGTCATTGTTTACAAAGATCGTCATTGGCCATGTTTGAAGTTATTGTTTACAAAGATTGTTGGCAGCCATGTTGGAAGTCATTGTTTACAAAGATTGTTGGCGGGCATGTTGGAAGTCATTGTTTAAAAAGATTGTCATTGGCCATGTTTGAAGTTATAGTTTACAAAGATTGTCATTGGCCATGTTTGAAGTCATTGTTTACAAAGATTGTCGGTGGCCATGTTGGAAGTCATTGTTTACAAAGATTGTCTTTGGCCATGTTTGAAGTTATTGTTTACAAAGATTGTTGGCGGCCATGTTGGAAGTCATTGTTTACAAAGATTGTTGGCGGGCATGTTGGAAGTCATTGTTTACAAAGATTGTCATTGGCCATGTTTGAAGTCATTTTTTACAAAGATTGTCGGTGGCCATGTTGGAAGTTATTGTTTACAAAGATTGTTGGTGGCCAAGTTTAAAGCCATTGTTTAAAAAGATTGTCACCGGCCATGATTGAAGTTATTGTTTACAAAGATTGTCGTTGTCCATGTTTGAAATCATTGTTTACAAAGATTGTTGGTGGCGGAAATCATTGTTTACAGAGATTGTCTATGGCCATGTTTGAAGTCATTATTTACGAAGATTGTCGGCGGCCATGTTGGAAGTCATTGTTTAAAAAGAGTGTCGGCGGCCATGTTGGAAGTCATTGTTTACAAAGATTGTTGGCGAGCATGTTGGAAGTCATCGTTTACAAAGATTGTCATTGTACATGTTTGAAGTCACTGTTTACAAAGATTGTCATTGGCCATGTTTGAAGTCATTGTTTACAAAGATTGTCATTCGTCATGTTTGAAGTTATTGTTTTTCAAAGATTGTCATTGGCCATGTTTGAAGTCATTGTTTACAAAGATTGTCATGGGCCATGTTTGAAGTTATTGTTTACAAAGCTTGTCAGCGGCCATGTTATAAGTCATTGTTTACAAAAATTGTCAATGGCCATGTTTGAAGTCATTATTTACGAAGATTGTCGGCGGCCATGTTGGAAGTCATTGTTTAAAAAGAGTGTCAGCGGCCATGTTGGAAGTCATTGTTTACAAAGATTGTTGGCGAGCATGTTGGAAGTCATCGTTTACAAAGATTGTCATTGTACATGTTTGAAGTCACTGTTTACAAAGATTGTCATTGGCCATGTTTGAAGTCATTGTTTACAAAGATTGTCATTCGTCATGTTTGAAGTTATTGTTTTTCAAAGATTGTCATTGGCCATGTTTGAAGTCATTGTTTACAAAGATTGTCATGGGCCATGTTTGAAGTTATTGTTTACAAAGCTTGTCAGCGGCCATGTTATAAGTCATTGTTTACAGAAATTGTCAATGGCCATGTTTGAAGTCATTGTTTACAAAGATTGTCATTGGCCATGTTTGAAGTCATTGTTTACAAAGATTGTCGGCGGCCATGTTGGAAGTTATTGTTTACAAAGATTGTCGGAGACCATGTTGGAAGTTATTGTTTACAAAGATTGTTGGCGGCCATGTTGGAAGTTATTGTTTACAAAGATTGTCATTGGCCATGTTTGAAGTCATTGTCTACAAAGATTGTCATTCGTCATGTTTGAAGTTATTGTTTTTCAAAGATTGTCATTGGCCATGTTTGAAGTAATTGTTTACAAAGATTGTCATGGGCCATGTTTGAAGTTATTGTTTACAAAGATTGTCAGCGGCCATGTTATAAGTCATTGTTTACAAAAATTGTCAATGGCCATGTTTGAAGTCATTGTTTACAAAGATTGTCACTGGCCATGTTTGAAGTCATTGTTTACAAAGATTGTCGGCGGCCATGTTGGAAGTTATTGTTTACAAAGATTGTCGGAGACCATGTTGGAAGTTATTGTTTACAAAGATTGTTGGCGGCTATGTTGGAAGTCATTGTTTACAAAGATTGTCATTGGCCATGTTTGAAGTTATTGTTTACAAAGATTGTTGGCGGCCATGTTTGAAGTCACTGTTTACAAAGATTGTTGGCGGCCATGTTTGAAGTCACTGTTTACAAAGATTGTCATTTGCCATGTTTGAAGTTATTGTTTACAAAGATTGTTGGTGGCCATGTTGGAAGTCATTGTTTACAAAGATTGTCATTGGCCATGTTTGAAGTTATTGTTTATAAAGATTGCCATTGAAGTTATTGTTTACAAAGATTGTCATTGGCCATGTTTGAAGTTATTGTTTACAAATATTGTCATTGGCCATGTTTGAAGTCATTGTTTACAAAGATTGTCATTGGCCATGTTTGAAGTCATTTTTTACAAAGATTGGCATTGGCCATGTTTGAAGTTGTTGTTTACAAAGATTGTCATTGGCCACGTTTAAAGTTATTGTTTACAAAGATTGTTTGCGGCCATGTTTGAAGTCAGTTTACAAAGATTGTCGGCGGCCATGTTGGAAGTCATTGTTTACAAAGATTGTCGGCGGCCATGTTGGAAGTCATTGTTTATAAATATTGTCATTGGCCATGTTTGAAGTCATTGTTTACAAATATTTTCGGTGTTCATGTTGGAAGTCATTGTTTACAAAGATTGTCATTGGCCATGTTGGAAGTCATTGTTTACAAAGATTGTCATTGGCCATGTTTGAAGTTATTGTTTTCAAAGATTGTCATTGGCCATGTTTGAAGTCATTGTTTACAAAGATTGTCGGCGGCCATGTTGGAAGTCATTGTTTACAAAGATGTCATTGGCCATGTTTGAAGTTATTGTTTAAAAAGATTGTTGGCGGCAATGTTAGAAGTCATTGTTTACAAAGATTGTTGGAGGGCATGTTTGAAGTCATTGTTTACAAAGATTGTCATTGGCCATGTTTGAAGTTATTGTTTACAAAGATTGTTGGCGGCCATGTTGGAAGTCATTGTTTACAAAGATTGTCATTGGCCATGTTTGAAGTCATTGTTTACAAAGATTGTTGGCGGCCATGTTGGAAGTCATTGTTTACAAAATTTGTCATTGGCCATGTTTGAAGTTATTGTTTACAAAGATTTTTTGCGGCCATGTTGGTAGTCATTGTTTACAAAGATTGTTGGAAGTCAGCGAGTGTGGAAGGAGTACCTCCTCACGCGTCACGTTGCCCACGGTGACATTCTCCGTCTTGTTGTAGATGGTGTTGAAGACCTCGTGGGTCTCCAGGCAGAAGGTGGAGATGGAGAGCAGGATGAAGAACAGCGAACCAAACGCCACGTACTGCAGAGAGAGGGGGGAGGTACAACCTTATACTCATTTGTGTGTACTCTACTGTCTCCTTGCAGGCGGAATACTGCATCCTCAGAGTACTCTGGTGAGGATGAGGATGAGGATGATGATGATGATGATGATGATGATGTGAGCATTGCACCATGAGCAGATGTGATGCGGAAGAGCTTCCACTAGGGGGCGGCCTTGAAAACATGTCCTCTGCTGCAAAGACATGTCAGATACTAGATGAGGAAACATAACGTACACACATATTCAATATCTATAAATATAAATATTTATATCTGTAATTAGAACAGACATGACAGTTGTCGGTCTAAAGGATTATTACAATGTTTACACCTCCATTTCATTAGCGAAAATCATTCATGTATGTCAGGTGCAGTGTGTGTGTGTGCGTGTGTGCGTGCGTGTGTGCGTGTGTGTGTGTGATACTGTTCCAGTTCTGCTGCAGCATTCCCTTACCCTACCATTTATTCCCCATCCTCTCTCTTTTTACCGACCCTTTTAGACACTGCAGTCTGATGCTTGCTTCTTTGTGTGTGCGTGTGCGTGTGTGTGTGTGTGTGTGTGTGTGTGTGTGTGTGTGTGTGTGTGTGTGTGTGTGTGTGTGTGTGTGTGTGTGTGTGTGTGTGTGTGTGTGTGTGTGTGTGTGTGTGTGTGTGTGTGTGTGTGTGTGTGTGTGTGTGTGTGTGTGTGTTTTCCACCAGAAAAAAAACTGTGTATGCACTCACATACAAAATAAAAGAATGGAGCAGCACCCGCATCAGTCACCAGGTTGAACTATACTGTTATCTATGAAGTCCTCAAATGTGTTTATCAATTCATGCAAACAATCCTCAAATATCATCATGTTGTCATCAATACGGTAGTATAGTGTGCAACATGAACTAAAACAATAACAGTCCATTATTCACTATTGTCATCGATACAGTAGTTTAGTTTACAAGATGAACTAAAACAATAACACACCATTGTTCACACTTGTCATCAATGCAGTAGTTTAGTGTCCAACAAGAAGTAAAACAATAACACTGCGTTATTCACACTTGTCATCAATACAGCAGTTTAGTGTCCAACATGAACTAAAACAATAATACTGCGTTATTCACACTTGTCATAAATACAGTAGTTTAGTGTCCAACATGAACTGAAACAAAAACACACCAGTATTCACCCTTGTCATCAATGCAGTAGTTTAGTGTCCAAAATGAACTAAAACAATAATACTGCATTATTCACTCTTGTCATCAATACAGTAAATTAGTTTACAACATGAACTAAAACAATAACACACCAATATTCACACTTGTAATCAATACAGTAGTTTAGTGTCCAACATGAACTAAAACAATTATACTGCGTTATTCACACTTGTCATAAATACAGTAGTTTAGTGTCCAACATGAACTGAAACAAAAACACACCAGTATTCACCCTTGTCATCAATGCAGTAGTTTAGTGTCCAAAATGAACTAAAACAATAATACTGCATTATTCACTCTTGTCATCAAAACAGTAGTTCAGTGTCCAACATGAACTAAAACAATAACAGTCCATTATTCACACTTGTCATCAATACAGTAGTTTAGTGTCCAACATGAACTAAAAGAGTAATATTGCATTATTCGCTTGTCATCAATACAGTAGTTTAGTGTCCAACATGAACTAAAACAATATTACTGCGTTATTCACACTAATCATCAATACAGTAGTTTAGTGTCCGACATGAACTAAAAGAAAAACACTCCATTATTCACACTTGTCATCAATACAGTAGTTTAGTATCCAACGTGAACTAAAACAATAACACTCCATTAGTCACACTTGTAATCAATACAGTAGTTTAGTGTCCAACATGAACTAAAACAATAACACTACATTATTCACACTTGTCATTAATACAGTAGTTTAGTGTCCAACATGAACTAAAACAATAACACACCATTTTTCACCCTTGTCATCAATAAAGTAGTTTAGTGTCCAACATGAACTAAAACAATAACAGTCCATTATTCACACTTGCCATCGATACAGTAGTTTAGTGTCCAACATGAACTAAAACAATAACACTCCATTATTCACACTTGTCATCAATACAGTAGCTTAGTGTCCAACATTAACTAAATTACTAACACTCCATTATTCACACTTGTCATCAATACGGTAGTTTAGTATCCAACATGAACTAAAACAATAATACTGCGTTATTCACACTTGTCATCAATACAGTAGTTTAGTGTCCAACATGAACTAAAACAATAACACACCATTATTGACACTTGTCATCAATACAGTAATTTAGTGTCCAACATGAACTAAAACAATAACACACCATTATTCACACTTGTCATCAATACAGTAGTTCAGTGTCCAACATTAACTAAATTACTAACACTCCATTATTCACACTTGTCATCAATACGGTAGTTTAGTATCCAACATGAACTAAAACAATAATACTGCATTATTCACACTTGTCATCAATACAGTAGTTTAGTGTCCAACATGAACTAAAACAATAACACACCATTATTGACACTTGTCATCAATACAGTAATTTAGTGTCCAACATGAACTAAAACAATAACACACCATTATTGATACTTGTCATCAATACAGTAGTTTAGTGTCCGACATGAACTAAAACATTTATTCTGCGTTATTCCCACTTGTCATCAATACAGTAGTTTAGTGTCCAACATGAACTAAAACAATAACACACCATTATTCCCACTTGTCATTAATACAGTAGTTTAGTGTCCAACATGAACTAAAACAATACTGCATTATTCACACTTGTCATCAATACAGTAGTTTAGTGTCCAACATGAACTAAAACAATAATACTGCATTATTCACACTTGTCGTCAATACAGTAGTTTAGTGTCCAATATGAACTAAAACAATAACACACCAATATTCACACTTACAATCAATACAGTAGTTTAGTGTCCAACATTAACTAAAACAATTATACTGCGTTATTCACACTTGTCATAAATACAGTAGTTTAGTGTCCAACATGAACTGAAACAAAAACACACCAGTATTCACCCTTGTCATCAATGCAGTAGTTTAGTGTCCAAAATGAACTAAAACAATAATACTGCATTATTCACTCGTGTCATCAAAACAGTAGTTCAGTGTCCAACATGAACTAAAACAATAACAGTCCATTATTCACACTTGTCATCAATACAGTAGTTTAGTGTCCAACATGAACTAAAACAATATTACTGCGTTATTCACACTAATCATCAATACAGTAGTTTAGTGTCCGACATGAACTAAAAAAAAACACTCCATTATTCACACTTGTCATCAATACAGTAGTTTAGTATCCAACGTGAACTAAAACAATAACACTACATTATTCACACTTGTCATTAATACAGTAGTTTAGTGTCCAACATGAACTAAAACAATAACACACCATTTTTCACCCTTGTTATCAATAAAGTAGTTTAGTGTCCAACATGAACTAAAACAATAACACTACATTATTCACACTTGTCATTAATACAGTAGTTTAGTGTCCAACATGAACTAAAACAATAACACACCATTTTTCACCCTTGTCATCAATAAAGTAGTTTAGTGTCCAACATGAACTAAAACAATAACAGTCCATTATTCACACTTGCCATCGATACAGTAGTTTAGTGTCCAACATGAACTAAAACAATAACACTCCATTATTCACACTTGTCATCAATACAGTAGCTTAGTGTCCAACATTAACTAAATTACTAACACTACATTATTCACACTTGTCATCAATACGGTAGTTTAGTATCCAACATGAACTAAAACAATAACACTACATTATTCACACTTGTCATTAATACAGTAGTTTAGTGTCCAACATGAACTAAAACAATAACACACCATTTTTCACCCTTGTCATCAATAAAGTAGTTTAGTGTCCAACATGAACTAAAACAATAACAGTCCATTATTCACACTTGCCATCGATACAGTAGTTTAGTGTCCAACATGAACTAAAACAATAACACTCCATTATTCACACTTGTCATCAATACAGTAGCTTAGTGTCCAACATTAACTAAATTACTAACACTACATTATTCACACTTGTCATCAATACGGTAGTTTAGTATCCAACATGAACTAAAACAATAATACTGCGTTATTCACACTTGTCATCAATACAGTAGTTTAGTGTCCAACATGAACTAAAACAATAACACACCATTATTGATACTTGTCATCAATACAGTAGTTTAGTGTCCGACATGAACTAAAACATTTATTCTGCGTTATTCCCACTTGTCATCAATACGGTAGTTTAGTATCCAACATGAACTAAAACAATAACACTCCATTATTCACACTTGTCATCAATACAGTAGTTTAGTGTCCAACATGAACTAAAACAATAACACACCATTATTGATACTTGTCATCAATACAGTAGTTTAGTGTCCGACATGAACTAAAACATTTATTCTGCGTTATTCCCACTTGTCATCAATACAGTAGTTTAGTGTCCAACATGAACTAAAACAATAACACACCATTATTCCCACTTGTCATTAATACAGTAGTTTAGTGTCCAACATGAACTAAAACAATAATACTGCATTATTCACACTTGTCAATACAGTAGTTTAGTGTCCAATATGAACCAAAACAATAACACACCAATATTCACACTTGTAATCAATACAGTAGTTTAGTGTCCAACATTAACTAAAACAATTATACTGCGTTATTCACTCGTGTCATCAAAACAGTAGTTCAGTGTCCAACATGAACTAAAACAATAACAGTCCATTATTGATACTTGTCATCAATACAGTAGTTTAGTGTCCGACATGAACTAAAACATTTATTCTGCGTTATTCCCACTTGTCATCAATACAGTAGTTTAGTGTCCAACATGAACTAAAACAATACTGCATTATTCACACTCGTCATCAATACAGTAGTTTAGTGTCCAACATGAACTAAAACAATAATACTGCATTATTCACACTTGTCAATACAGTAGTTTAGTGTCCAATATGAACCAAAACAATAACACACCAATATTCACACTTGTAATCAATACAGTAGTTTAGTGTCCAACATTAACTAAAACAATTATACTGCGTTATTCACTCGTGTCATCAAAACAGTAGTTCAGTGTCCAACATGAACTAAAACAATAACAGTCCATTATTCACACTTATCATCAATACAGTAGATTAGTGTCCAACATGAACTAAAACAATAACACACCATTATTCACACTTGTCATTAATACAGTAGTTTAGTGTCCAACATGAACTAAAACAATAATACTGCATTATTCACACTTGTCATTAATACAGTAGTTTGGTGTCCAACATTAACTAAAACAATTATACTGCGTTATTCACACTTGTCATAAATACAGTAGTTTAGTGTCCAACATGAACTGAAACAAAAACACACCAGTATTCACCCTTGTCATCAATGGAGTAGTTTAGTGTCCAAAATGAACTAAAACAATAATACTGCATTATCCACCCCTGTCATCAAAACAGTAGTTCAGTGTCCAACATGAACTAAAACAATAACAGTCCATTATTCACACTTGTCATCAATACAGTAGTTTAGTGTCCAACATGAACCAAAACAATAACACTACATTATTCACACTTGTCATCAAAACAGTAGTTAAGTGTCCAACATTAACTAAAACAGTAATATTGCATTATTCACACTTGTCATCAATACAGTAGTTCAGTGTCCAACATGAACTAAAACAATATTACTGTGTTATTCACACTAATCATCAGTACAGTAGTTTAGTGTCCGACATGAACTAAAAAAAAACACTCCACTATTCACACTTGTCATCAATACAGTAGTTTAGTATCCAACGTGAACTAAAACAATAACACTCCATTAGTCACACTTGTAATCAATACAGTAGTTTAGTGTCCAACATGAACTAAAACAATAACACTACATTATTCACACTTGTCATTAATACAGTAGTTTAGTGTCCAACATGAACTAAAACAATAACACACCATTTTTCACCCTTGTCATCAATAAAGTAGTTTAGTGTTCAACATGAACTAAAACAATAACACTACATTATTCACACTTGTCATTAATACAGTAGTTTAGTGTCCAACATGAACTAAAACAATAACACTACATTATTCACACTTGTCATTAATACAGTAGTTTAGTGTCCAACATGAACTAAAACAATAACACACCATTATTCACACTTGTCATCAATACAGTAGCTTAGTGTCCAACATGAACTAAAACAATAACACACCATTATTCACACTTGTCATCAATACTGTAGTTCAGTGTCCAACATGAATTAAAACAATAATACTGCATTATTCACGCTTGTCATTAATACAGTAGTTTAGTGTCCAACATGAACTAAAACAATAATACTGCATTATTCACACTTGTCATCAATACAGTAGTTTAGTGTCCAACATGAACTAAAACAATAATACTGCGTTATTCCCACTTGTCATCAATACAGTAGTTTAGTGTCCAACATGAACTAAAACAAAAACACACCATTATTCACACTTGTCATTAATACAGTAGTTTAGTGTCCAACATGAACTAAAACAATAATACTGCATTATTCACACTTGTCATTAATACAGTAGTTTAGTGTCCAACATGAACTAAAACAATAATATTGCATTATTCACACTTGTCATCAAAATAGTAGTTTAATGTCCAACATGAACTAAAACAATAACACTACATTATTCACACTTGTCATCAATACAGTAGTTTAGTGTCCAACATGAACTAAAACAATACTGCGATATTCACACTTGTCATCAATACAGTAGTTTAGTGCCCAACATGAACTAAAACAATAACACACCATTATTCACACTTATCAGTAATACAGTAGTTTAGTGTCCAACATGAACTAAAACAATAATACTGCATTATTCACACTTGTCATGAATACAGTAGTTTAGTGTCAAACATGAACTAAAACAATGACACTACATTATTGACACTTGTCATCAATTCAGTAGTTCAGTGTCCAACATGAACTAAAACAATAACAGTCCATTATTCACACTTGTCATCAATACAGTAATTTAGTGTCCAACATGAACTAAAACAATAACACTACATTATTCACACTTGTCATCAATACAGTAGTTCAGTGTCCAACATGAACTTAAACAATAATACTGCATTATTCACACTTGTCATGAATACAGTAGTTTAGTGTCAAACATGAACTAAAACAATGACACTACATTATTGACACTTGTCATCAATACAGTAGTTTAGTGTCCAACATGAACTAAAACAATATCACACCATTATTCACACTTGTCATCAATGCAGTAGTTTAGTGTCCAACATGAACAAAACAATAACCCTCCATTATTCACACTTGTCTTTAATACAGTAGTTTAGTATCCAACATGAACTAAAAAAATAACACACAATTATTCACACTTGTCATCAATACAGTAGTTTAGTTTACAACATGAACTAAAACAATAATACTCCGTTATTCACTCTTGTCATCATGTCCAACATGAACTAAAACAATAACACTCCATTATTCACACTTGTCATCAGTACAGTAGTTAAGTGTCCAACATGAACTAAAACAATAGCACACCATTATTCACACTTGTCATCAATACAGTAGTTTAGTGTCCAACATGAACTAAAACAATAACCCTCCATTATTCACACTTGTCATCAATACAGTAGTTTAATGTTCAACATGAACTAGAACAATAACACACCATTATTTACACGTGTCATCAACACAGTAATTTAATTGTCCAAAATGAACTAAAACAATAACACTTCATTATTCACACTTGTCATCAATACTGTAGTTCAGTGTCCAACATGAACTAAAAGAATAACACACCATTATTGATACTTTTCATCAATACAGTAGTTTAGTGTCCGACATGAACTAAAACATTTATTCTGCGTTATTCCCACGTGTCATCAATACAGTAGTTTAGTGTCCAACATGAACTAAAACAATAACACACCATTATTCCCACTTGTCATTAATACAGTAGTTTAGTGTCCAACATGAACTAAAACAATACTGCATTATTCACACTTGTCATCAATACAGTAGTTTAGTGTCCAACATGAACTAAACAATAATACTGCATTATTCACACTTGTCGTCAATACAGTAGTTTAGTGTCCAATATGAACTAAAACAATAACACACCATTATTCACACTTGTCATCAGTACAGTAGTTTAGTGTCCAACATGAACTAAAACAATAACCCTCCATTATTCACACTTGTCATCAATACAGTAGTTTGGTGTCCAACATGAACTAAAACAATAAGACACCATTATTTACACTTGTCATCCATACAGTATTTTAATTGTCCAACATGAACTAAAACAATAACACTCCATTATTCACACTTGTCATCAATACAGTAGTTGTGTCCAACATGAACTAAAACAATAACACTCCATTTTTCACACTTGTCATCAATACAGTAGTTTAGTGTCCAACATGAACTAAAACAATAACACTACATTATTCACACTTGTCATCAATACAGTAGTTTAGTGTCCAACATGAACTAAAACAATAACACTACATTATTCACACTTGTCATCAATACAGTAGTTTAGTGTCCAACATGAACTAAAACAATAACACTCCATTATTCCCACTTGTCATCAATACAGTAGTTTAGTGTCCAACATGAACTAAAACAATAACCCTCCATTATTCACACTTGTCATCAATACAGTAGTTTAGTGTTCAACGTGAACTAAAACAATAACACACCATTATTTACACGTGTCATCAGCACAGTAATTGAATTTTCCAAAATGAACTAAAACAATAACACTTCAATATTCACACTTGTCATCAATACTGTAGTTCAGTGTCCAACATGAACTAAAACAATAACACACCATTATTGATACTTGTCATCAATACAGTAGTTTAGTGTCCGACATGAACTAAAACATTTATTCTGCGTTATTCCCACTTGTCATCAATACAGTAGTAGTGGGGCGGTATAGCTCGGTTGGTAGAGCGGCCGTGCCAGCAACTTGAGGGTTGCAGGTTCGATCCCCGCTTCCGCCATCCTAGTCACTGCCGTTGTGTCCTTGGGCAAGACACTTTACCCACCTGCTCCCAGTGCCACCCACACTGGTTTGAATGTAACTTAGATATTGGGTTTCACTATGTAAAGCGCTTTGAGTCACTTGAGAAAAAGCGCAATATAAATGTAATTCACTTCACTTCACTTCACTAGTTTAGTGTCCAACATGAACTAAAACAATAACACACCATTATTCCCACTTGTCATTAATACAGTAGTTTAGTGTCCAACATGAACTAAAACAATAACGCACCATTATTTACACTTGTCATCCATACAGTATTTTAATTGTCCAACATGAACTAAAACAATAACACTCCGTTATTCACACCTATCATCAATACAGTAGTTTAGTGTCCAACATGAACTAAAACAATAACACTACATTATTCACACTTGTCATCAATACAGTAGCTTATTGTCCAACATTAACTAAATTACTAACACTCCATTATTCACACTTGTCATCAATACGGTAGTTTAATATTCAACATGAACTAAAACAATAATACTGCGTTATTCACACTTGTCATCAATACAGTAGTTTAGTGTCCAACATGAACTAAAACAATAACACACCATTATTCACACTTGTCATCAATACAGTAGTTTAGTGTCTAACATGAACTAAAACAATAACCCTCCATTATTCACACGTGTCATCAATACAGTAGTTTAGTGTCCAACATGAACTAAAACAATAACACACCATTATTCATACTTGTCATCAATACAGTAGTTTAGTGCCCAACATGAACTAAAACAATAACACACCATTATTCACACTTATCAGTAATACAGTAGTTTAGTGTCCAACATGAACTAAAACAATAATACTGCATTATTCACACTTGTCATGAATACAGTAGTTTAGTGTCAAACATGAACTAAAACAATGACACTACATTATTGACACTTGTCATCAATTCAGTAGTTCAGTGTCCAACATGAACTAAAACAATAACAGTCCATTATTCACACTTGTCATCAATACAGTAATTTAGTGTCCAACATGAACTAAAACAATAACACTACATTATTCACACTTGTCATCAATACAGTAGTTCAGTGTCCAACATGAACTTAAACAATAATACTGCGTTATTCACACTTGTCATCAATACAGTAGTTTAGTGTCCAACATGAACTAAAACAATATCACACCATTATTCACACTTGTCATCAATGCAGTAGTTTAGTGTCCAACATGAACAAAACAATAACCCTCCATTATTCACACTTGTCTTTAATACAGTAGTTTAGTATCCAACATGAACTAAAAAAATAACACACAATTATTCACACTTGTCATCAATACAGTAGTTTAGTTTACAACATGAACTAAAACAATAATACTCCGTTATTCACTCTTGTCATCATGTCCAACATGAACTAAAACAATAACACTCCATTATTCACACTTGTCATCAGTACAGTAGTTAAGTGTCCAACATGAACTAAAACAATAGCACACCATTATTCACACTTGTCATCAATACAGTAGTTTAGTGTCCAACATGAACTAAAACAATAACCCTCCATTATTCACACTTGTCATCAATACAGTAGTTTAATGTTCAACATGAACTAAAACAATAACACACCATTATTTACACGTGTCATCAACACAGTAATTTAATTGTCCAAAATGAACTAAAACAATAACACTTCATTATTCACACTTGTCATCAATACTGTAGTTCAGTGTCCAACATGAACTAAAAGAATAACACACCATTATTGATACTTTTCATCAATACAGTAGTTTAGTGTCCGACATGAACTAAAACATTTATTCTGCGTTATTCCCACGTGTCATCAATACAGTAGTTTAGTGTCCAACATGAACTAAAACAATAACACACCATTATTCCCACTTGTCATTAATACAGTAGTTTAGTGTCCAACATGAACTAAAACAATACTGCATTATTCACACTTGTCATCAATACAGTAGTTTAGTGTCCAACATGAACTAAAACAATAATACTGCATTATTCACACTTGTCGTCAATACAGTAGTTTAGTGTCCAATATGAACTAAAACAATAACACACCATTATTCACACTTGTCATCAGTACAGTAGTTTAGTGTCCAACATGAACTAAAACAATAACCCTCCATTATTCACACTTGTCATCAATACAGTAGTTTGGTGTCCAACATGAACTAAAACAATAAGACACCATTATTTACACTTGTCATCCATACAGTATTTTAATTGTCCAACATGAACTAAAACAATAACACTCCATTATTCACACTTGTCATCAATACAGTAGTTGTGTCCAACATGAACTAAAACAATAACACTCCATTTTTCACACTTGTCATCAATACAGTAGTTTAGTGTCCAACATGAACTAAAACAATAACACTACATTATTCACACTTGTCATCAATACAGTAGTTTAGTGTCCAACATGAACTAAAACAATAACACTACATTATTCACACTTGTCATCAATACAGTAGTTTAGTGTCCAACATGAACTAAAACAATAACACTCCATTATTCCCACTTGTCATCAATACAGTAGTTTAGTGTCCAACATGAACTAAAACAATAACCCTCCATTATTCACACTTGTCATCAATACAGTAGTTTAGTGTTCAACGTGAACTAAAACAATAACACACCATTATTTACACGTGTCATCAACACAGTAATTTAATTTTCCAAAATGAACTAAAACAATAACACTTCAATATTCACACTTGTCATCAATACTGTAGTTCAGTGTCCAACATGAACTAAAACAATAACACACCATTATTGATACTTGTCATCAATACAGTAGTTTAGTGTCCGACATGAACTAAAACATTTATTCTGCGTTATTCCCACTTGTCATCAATACAGTAGTAGTGGGGCGGTATAGCTCGGTTGGTAGAGCGGCCGTGCCAGCAACTTGAGGGTTGCAGGTTCGATCCCCGCTTCCGCCATCCTAGTCACTGCCGTTGTGTCCTTGGGCAAGACACTTTACCCACCTGCTCCCAGTGCCACCCACACTGGTTTGAATGTAACTTAGATATTGGGTTTCACTATGTAAAGCGCTTTGAGTCACTTGAGAAAAAGCGCTATATAAATGTAATTCACTTCACTTCACTTCACTAGTTTAGTGTCCAACATGAACTAAAACAATAACACACCATTATTCCCACTTGTCATTAATACAGTAGTTTAGTGTCCAACATGAACTAAAACAATAACGCACCATTATTTACACTTGTCATCCATACAGTATTTTAATTGTCCAACATGAACTAAAACAATAACACTCCATTATTCACACCTATCATCAATACAGTAGTTTAGTGTCCAACATGAACTAAAACAATAACACTACATTATTCACACTTGTCATCAATACAGTAGCTTATTGTCCAACATTAACTAAATTACTAACACTCCATTATTCACACTTGTCATCAATACGGTAGTTTAATATTCAACATGAACTAAAACAATAATACTGCGTTATTCACACTTGTCATCAATACAGTAGTTTAGTGTCCAACATGAACTAAAACAATAACACACCATTATTCACACTTGTCATCAATACAGTAGTTTAGTGTCTAACATGAACTAAAACAATAACCCTCCATTATTCACACGTGTCATCAATACAGTAGTTTAGTGTCCAACATGAACTAAAACAATAACACACCATTATTCATACTTGTCATCAATACAGTAGTTTAGTTTCCAACATGAACTAAAACAATAACCCTCCATTATTCATACTTGTCTTTAATACAGTAGTTTAGTGTCCAGCATGAACTAAAACATTAACCCACCATTATTCACACTTGTCATCAACACAGTAGTTTATTGTCCGACATGAACTAAAACAATAATACATGTGATGTATCATGTACACAAACTTCCATAAGAAGATTTTCCCAGTATATAATTTTCATGTGTCTACTATTTATGGCAAAGGAGGAGGCAATAGAATGGTAAGTAATAACAGCTAGCAGGTTAGAAATGTGTGAATGATACGTTAGCAATGTCAGCTCGAGTTGTTTTGCAGCTAGCTTAGCCTTCTACTGTATGACAAGAGCATCACTTGTCAGTATACACATGTACAGTACACACGTCCAGGGTCCAGCGTTTAAATGTTACGGACTCGGTCGGTAGAAGTTTAACCTTAGTCAGCATTTAGTTCTAGACCTGTACGCAGTTCTATACTCGTACGCAGTTCTAGACCCGTACGCAGTTCTAGACCTGTACGCAGCCGGGCTTCCTTGCTCCCTTTTGTCCGCATACCTTCATCAAATCATGCTGAGTCACCGATGTCCCTGTATTGTCTCCTAGTACTGATACGATACGCTCCTAGTACTTGTACAATACGCTCCTAGCACTTGTACGACATGCTCCTAGTACTGATACGATACGCTCCTAGTACTGATACGATACGTTCCTAGTACTGATACGATACGCTCCTAGTACTGATACGATACGTTCCTAGTACTGATACGATACGCTCCTAGTACTTGTACGATATGCTTCTAGTACTTGTACGATACGCTCCTAGTACTTGTACGATACGCTTCTAGTACTTGTACGATACGCTCCTAGTACTTGTACGATACGCTCCTAGTACTTGTACGATACACACCTAGTACTTGTACAATACACTCCTAATACTTATTCCATACACTCTAGTACTTATACAATACACCCTAGTACTTATACAATACACTCCTTGTGTGTGTGTGTGTGTGTGTGTGTGTGTGTGTGTGTGTGTGTGTGTGTGTGTGTGTGTGTGTGTGTGTGTGTGTGTGTGTGTGTGTGTGTGTGTGTGTGTGTGTGTGTGTGTGTGTGTGTGTGTGTGTGTGTGTGTCAGGTCAGTCTATAATCCAAAAAGATATCAAGTCCCACAGCTTATTAACGATGCTCCAATTTGACTCTGCTATCTAGAGCTGTCCTGGTTACACACACACACACACACACACACACACACACACACACACACACACACACACACACAACACATTTTCTCTTTTACCAATATTTGAAACACGTAAACAAAGTAACCCAAATTTCCCTGTTGTGGGATCAATAAAGGATTATCTTATCCTTAAACCACAGAAATATAATACAAACTCATTTAAACTTTTATTTTTACTTTTTATTTTTAACAACATTGAACATAAAGAACATACACAACTTTTCCACTTAACCAGTCTTGCTGATTATCTCTTAATCTACTATTTTACCTGCAATCTCCTTTTGTAGGCCGTAATGCGGTTGTACACATAGAACTTCAATGCTTGCCATTCCCGGTTTTGGAGAGCTTCCGGTTCGGCCCTCAAACATTTTAAACAGTCACTCTTTGCTGGTACAATACCAGAAGGGATGAATCGCTTCATGTGCTTCTCGACAACCTTCACCTCTTTCTGTGTCCAGGGTCGCCTTTTCTGGGCAGCTTTACCTGCAAGTGACCATACAAAATATGTGTATGAAAATAAAAGAAATCAAAGAAGATTAACAAATTAAGTTATACATTTGTTTGCTATAATGTCTCTAACCCACAGAGAACAATGCATACATAAGCATTTGCATTATTTGCGAGAAAACAGACTGATAAAACTTGACTAAAAAAACAGTGTATGTACTGTATATAGTTTACCTTTGGAAGAATGTCTCACTGCACGATCTGATGATACCTCCTCTTTTGAAAGTTGTGTCAGTCTCTTGGGGGGTGGGATTGCTTCCTCCTCAGTGGTTGGAAAGGCCCCCTCTTCTGTTGGTTCAATGTAATAAACATTCAGTGTCATGCTTACCATAGGCCACATTTAATAAACCACAAAAATTAGTATTGACATTGCATACCATTATCAGGAAATAAATAGTTTTCGTCCTCTCCGGTAAGATCTTCCTCTTCAGTTTCCACAACACTTGCTGTGGGAGACATACCATGTTAAGCTTATAATTGAGTTCAAACCAAACAAAAGGATGGAAAAAAATTATAGACAAAGGAAACAACAAAGATGACAACATACCATTTGGACCAAATGTCATCTAAGTTCTTGCCATGGAACTCTGATAATCGACCTTGCTCGAGTGCCATCAAAACCTTGCTGATTTTTGCCAGCTGCAGTGTCTTTTCAGGGAGTCTATAGAACTCGCGATGGATTCTAATATCATGGGCAAGAAAGTTGGCCAGCTGGTCCATCTCTGTGTCTGTCATGTTTAGCACTGTTGAAAGGGTGGCAGCATGTTTTCGTAGTTTTGTGGATGTAAGTGACACAGGACACTTTGCATGACATGCTTTTGCATAGTCTCCTATGCAGTCAGAACCACGGAAATGCGTCATCGCTGTGGGTCTTGCAAACAGGTAACTGTTGTCTTTGAGAACCCCACAAGTTTCTCTGTACTTAAAGAGGAGTTCTAATGCACACACCATTTTTGGAGTCAAGAGAATAGGAACAGGTCTGCCTCATTTTCCCCTGATGACAATCCTTGAAAAATGTCTGCACAGTTTTTTTTCCACTTCAGAGAGTGCCCAATCAACATCTTCATGAGGATCAGTTGTGTCTCTTGACAAAAAAGCCAACAAGGGCATGGCTGCTACCTCTCCTTCTCTCTGTCTGTTAAAGAGGATGATCTGTGTCAAACATACTTTAGTCAGGTCTGACCAGGCCTTTGTGGAATAATTTTCAGATAGCGCACTGCATGCATTTGACTGAGAAACTGATGCATTTTTTGAACATCCTCAGTGAAGGGCATAAGTTGTGGTACATTCCACTTTCCTTCAGCTTTGTTCCTCAGGACTGTTGCAGAGATCAACTCGTTCCACTTCTCACGATGGACATCTTGAAACTGAGTGGCATCCCCTACCAGTTCTTCATTGTTCATTATCAAGCCTTGTGCTTTCAAGAGTTTGCTGACTTTAACCAGAGAATTCCCAAGTTTATTTGCCAGTGATGGAATCCAGAATGTGTTAGTGTCACTATCAAAGTCACAAGTACATTTGACAGATTTGACCATCTCCAAGTAGTTCTTAGGATTCACAAAATCCTCCAATTTTTTTCAAAGTAGTTACTCTCCTGGCATTATGAATCAGTCTTCCTAATTCCCGCATCTTCTCTCTGACACTTTGTTGATTTTTTTGCTGACATACCACTTTTGTTCAACAGGTGCTGCCCAACATCTGTGATGACATGGTCATCTTTTATTATTTCTGTGATTGGATCAGGAATCATGGCACTTATTACTCCCCACAGTTGTTTGGATATACTTGAAGGCACAGGCCCAGTATATGTGCACATGGACTGGACACGGTTCTTTCCTGGTTTTCGGGTGACTGATGCAGGTTTGAGGCAACAACTTTGCATGTGTCTCCACAGTACCTTTCTGGTAAACAGTCCTTGGCAATATGCACAGTGCATAAAATCATTTCCTTTAGCTTCTTTAGGTGGTCTTTTGAATGGCACTAGTTCACTCTTTCCTGACTCTATAATAGCAGCATTGTGAGCATAGTTCCCTTTATTACGAATATAGTCTAGCTGTTTCCTTCTCTCCATGGAACGTGTTGGAAAGCTAAGAGCTGTGGCTACTTCCAATGTGTTTTTGTGTGCACTTTCTAGATGCCTGGCCATCTTGGCATAAGGCTTACTGCAATACAAGCAATAATGTCTTTTGTTGTAACTCTATTTCCATGTTTTTTGAGGGGAGCGCAAACAACTACGGTGTCAATTGTTTCCTGACTTGAGCAGGGTTCCTCTGTTCCAGTGACATCAGGTGTTATGCTGTTTATGTCCAAGTCCATGTGGTCTACTGTTGTGCTGTCACAGGCTGGAGGACTTATTGAGCCAGGACATCTGTCTTTCATCTAAAATGTGTGAAACAAAATCAATGTGAGGTTTTTAAAATATCCTACATCTCCAATGTCCATCATAGAAGGTATAACTTCTTAGAAGTCCTTATAGACAACCAATTAGCATTAAATTAGAGCTACTTTGACTATAAACCAGTCCAAATGAAAATAAAAAAGCAACACAAAGTGATTCAAAAGGTTTCTAGGAGCAAGGCTGATGTTCTTAATTAAATACACCTGTTGGAAAAGGTTCTCTAAGGTGCCCCCCAAAAAATACATCCTTAACTCTTTGTAGTAAAATTTATAAATATATATTGATAAAACATGCTTATTTTCCGAGCTATACTTAGCTTAGCTTAGCTTCTCCAGCGAATCAGGTCAAATTAGTTATCGTGCTATGCTAACTCACAAGATGTAACTAGCTTACCTAATTTTTTGGCTTAACTTGGTTATGAACAAATTGTTCTTGTACAAATGATAGTCAATAAACTCAATTTTTAAGAAAGATGTGCTTACCTTTTGGTTTAAACAGCTTATTTTCGTATCCCATCAGCCGACATCTCCTGCAGACAAACCACCTTCGACATGGGGACCAGGTGGAAGTGATTAACTATACACGGAAGAGGTATGAGAAGAAAGGCGAGTGCAGTACCAGCTACAGCCCAATGAGGGGGCTGCTGTGCAAATGTCTCACACTCAAACTAACCAGTAAACATGTTTTATGGGCCAAAGCTTAAAAATCACTTAGGCATCTTCAGAATGGATCTGACTATTATTTAAAAAGTTTTCCCTTTAGGGGACCTGTTTTTTTGTCCCCATACCGTCAAAGGTCCCCTGAAGGTGACTTTGTAAACAGAGCGACGTCCCCATTAAATAAGCATTGCCATAACACGCACGCACGCACGCACGCACGCACGCACGCACGCACGCGCACACACACACACACACACATTTATTGTTAAAGGCATCATCAGTGAGATCAGTTCAATAAAGTGAAAACAAAGGAAGTTGACCTGGAAGAAGTAGCAACTACTACTACAAAATAAAAGTCACCACACCTTAAAATGTGTGATTTTACATAAAAACAGATGAAAGTAATACAAAGTATGAATGGATGTATAAAGGGTAATATATTTAATGTAAATAGTGTAATATATTTAATGTATATAGTGTAATATGTTTCATGTATGAAGTGTAATATATTTAATGTAAATAGTGTAATATATTTAATGTATATAGTGTAATATATTTAATGTAAATAGTTTAATATATTTAATGTATATAGTGTACTATATTTAATGTACATAGTTTAATATATTTCATGTTTATAGTGTAATATATTTAATGTAAATAGTGTAATATGTTTCATGTATATAGTGTAATATATTTAATGTAAATAGTTTAATATATTTCATATATATAGTGTAAAATATTTAATGTATATAGTGTAAAATGTTTCATGTAAGTAGTGTAATATATTTAATGTATTTAGTGTAATATATTTAATGTAAATAGTGTAATATACTTAATGTATATAGTGTGATATATTTAATGTATATAGTGTAATATATTTAATGTGTATAGTGTAATATATTTATTGTAAATAGTGTAATCAATTTAATGTATATAGTGTAATATATTTAATGTATAATAGTGTAATATATTTAATGTATATAGTGTGATATATTTAATGTATATAGTGTGATACATTTGTCATCTTTTTATGGCTGTTAAGTAGAGGAGACTTCAGTGTGGATCTGGTGACTGTGTCTTTAAAGGCCTACTGAAACCCACTACTACCGACCACGCAGTCTGATGGTTTATATATCAATGATGAAATCTTAACATTGCAACACATGCCAATACGGCTGGGTTAGATTAGTAAAGTGCAATTTTAAATTTCCCGCGAAATATTCTGCTGAAAACGTCTCAGTTTGACGTTTGCGCGTGACGTCACGGATTGTGCGGACATATTGGGACACCATTGTGGCCAGCTATTAAGTCGTCTGTTTTCATCGCAAAATTCCACAGTATTCTGGACATCTGTGTTGGTGAATCTTTTGCAATTTGTTTAATGAACAATGAAGACAGCAAAGAAGAAAGCTCTAGGTGGGATCGGTGTATTAGCGGCTGGCTACAGCAACACAACCAGGAGGACTTTGAGTTGGATAGCAGACGCGCTACCGTGAGTACAGCTTTGGCTTCCAAACATTTGATCGCTTGCCCGTCCGTGTGTGCCGCTATGTGCATGTCACGTACGTAACTTTGGGGAAATATATGTGCTGCATGAACTTTACGGAGGTGAACGGTACTTTGGGCTGTGGGATTGAGTGTGTTGTGCGGGTGTTTTGAGTTGTATTAGTGGGTTATATGGACGGGAGGGGGGAGGTGTTTGTTATGCGGATTAAATATAAGCCTGGTTGTGTTGTGGCAAATAGAGTATATATATGTCTTGTGTTTATTTACTGTTTTAGTCATTCCCAGCTGAATGTCGGGTCCCACCCGCCTCTCACAGCATCTTCCCTATCTGAATCGCTTCCACTGCCCTCTAATCCTTCACTTTCCTCATCCACAAATCTTTCATCCTCGCTCAAATTAATGGGGTAATCGTCGCTTTCTCGGTCCGAATCGCTCACGCTGCTGGCGTCCATGATTGAAAACAATGTGCAGATGTGAGGAGCTCTACAACCTGTGACGTCACGGCTACTTCCGGTACAGGCAAGGCTTTTTTATCAGCGACCAAAAGATGCGAACTTTATCGTCGATGTTCTCTACTAAATCCTTTCAGCAAAAATATGGCAATATCGCAAAATGATCAAGTATGACACAGAATGGATCTGCTATCCCCGTTTAAATAAGAAAATTTCATTTCAGTAGGCCTTTAAAGGCCTACTGAAACCCACTACTACCGACCACGCGGTCTGATAGTTTATATATCAATGATGAAATCTTAACATTGCAACACATGCCAATACGGCCGGGTTAACTTATAAAGTGCAATTTTAAATTTCCCGGGAAACTTCCGCTTGAAAACGTCTCTGTATGATGACGTATGCGCGTGACGTCACGACGGCAACGGAAGTATTCGGACCCATACAAACTGCTCTGTTTTCATCGAAAAATTCCACAGTATTCTGGACATCTGTGTTGGTGAATCTTTTGCAATTTGTTTAATGAACAATGGAGACTGCCAAAAAGAAAGTTGTAGGTGGGATCAGTGTATTAGCTGCGGACTACAGCAACACAAACAGGAAGACAGAGATGGATAGCAGACGTGTTAGCCGCCGAACTCACCTTAACTTCCTCCATCTCGCCGACCGCATCTGTGATCGGGTGAAGTCCTTTGTCGCACCGTCGATCGCTGGAACGCAGGTGAGCACGGGTGTTGAGCAGATGAGGGCTGGCTGGCGTAGGTGGATAGCTAATGTTTTTAGCGTAGCTCTGTGAGGTCCGGTTGCTAAGTTAGCTTCAATGGCGTCGTTAGCAACACAGCATTGTTAAGCTTCGCCAAGCTGGAAATTATTAACCGTGAATTTACATGTCCATGGTTTAATAGTATTGTTGATCTTCTGTCTATCCTTCCAGTCAGGGATTTATTTATTTAGTTTCTATCTGCATTGGAGCCAGATGCTATCATGTTAGCTCAGTAGCTAAAGAGCTTCGCTGATGTATTGTCGTGGAGATAAAAGTCACTGTGAATGTCCATTTCGCGTTCTCGACTCTCATTTTCAAGAGGATATAGTATCCGAGGTGGTTTAAAATACAAATCTGTGATCCACAATAGAAAAAGGAGAGTGTGTGGAATCCAATGAGACCTTGTACCTATGTTACGGTCAGAGCGAAAAAATATGTTTTTCGCTGCATTCTAGTCCGTCACTCTAACGTTCCTCATCCACGAATCTTTCATCCTCGCTCAAATTAATGGGGTAATCGTCGCTTTCTCGGTCCGAATCTCTCTCGCTCCATTGTAAACAACGGGGAATTATGAGGAATCCTACCTCCTGTGACGTCACGCTACTTCCGGTAGGGGCAAGGCTTTTTTTTATCAGCGACCAAAAGTTGCGAACTTTATCGTCGTTGTTCTATACTAAATCCTTTCAGCAAAAATATGGCAATATCGCGAAATGATCAAGTATGACACACAGAATGGATCTGCTATCCCCGTTTAAATAAAAAAAAATCATTTCAGTAGGCCTTTAAGGATGTTGTGATGAAGTATGCACTTTCTGGTGACTGTGTCTTTAAGGATGTTGTGATGGAGTATGCACGGCTCGACGGCGGCGGTGGAGGACGACCCAGACATCGGTGAAGGCAGCGGCCCGGCGGCGAACGGCACGGCGGCGAACGGCACGGCGGCGAACGGCACGGCGGCGAACGGCACGGCGGCGAGCGGCGCGGCGGCGGTCAACAGGGTGACTGTCGATATCGACATCCCGGTCTGCAGTGGAGACAGTGTGGCGGGAGTCCACGCGGCCTCTCCCCGGTCCCTGACGGTTGAGGACGCGGCTTCTGGACTCGCGGCATACACAGGATTTAGGGGCTCCTTCATACGATCGTGGTCTTTTTTTCAACCGGACCAAAACCCGCAAAAATTATCTAACCTTCTGCACCTGCAAAATAGCTCAACCCAAAGCCAATGGCCACATAACAGCCCAATCCAGATCCCTTAAAAAATACTCCAGTGATACTTTAAATTCAAAATTAGATGAGTGGGACTGGTCCCCTGTGCTCACAAGCAACCTGGTCGATGTTGCTTGGGATCGCTTCAAAACAGCGTTCCTAAAGATACTAAATGACATGGCTCCCATGAGAACAGTCAGGATCAAAGCCCGTTTTGAACCATGGATGAATCCGGACCTATTAGCTGCCATAAAAGACAGAGACAGAAAATACTCAGAATACCAAAAGTGTAAAACAGAAGTAGATAAACAACCCAATAATAACCTCAAATCCCTCCTTTCAACTCTCAAAAAGCAATGCAATAAATTAAGAAATAAGACAACCAACCTGACTAAATCCTTAAAAAAAAATTACATTAACGACAAAATAGAGGAAAACACAAATAAGCCACGTGAGCTCTGGAAAATCCTCAACAACCAGCTTCCCGGTTGCAGCTAAAAACTTAAAACCAGACTTACCAACATCAGCATCAAGGGGGGTGACTCCCTCATTACAGATAAAATGGAGGTAGCATGCAGATTTAACACCTTTTTCACCAGCATAGCCGCAACTCTTGTCAACAAGCTGTCCCACCACTTTGGTCGCTTTGGTGTAGAACACATTAAAGCCCAGAACACAGAAAGCTAGGAGTATCCAACAACGATTTCAAATTAGAAATGGTCTCAGCTGATGAGGTGCTTAAAAAATTGAGCGCGCTCCACCCAAACAAGGCCACCAGACTTGACGATATCCCCTTCAGATTTATCAGGTACTCTGCCTCCACCATTGCCCCAATCATCACGCACATAATAAACCTCTCAATTTCACAACCCCAAGTACCAAAAGATTTTAAGATAGCAAGAGTAACTCCCCTCTTTAAAAAAGGAAGCAAATTGGAACCTGGCAACTACCGACCTGTTTCTATTCTCAGTTCCATTTCGAAAGTAATAGAAAAAATTGTTTATGAACAGGTCGATAGTTACCTTGCCACCAATAAACTCATGTACAAATTCCAATCCGGCTTCAGAACTAACCACTCCACTGACACATGCCTTCTCTATCTGACCGACCACATCAAACATGAGGTGGACGCGGGCAAATACTGCGGCATGGTCATGCTGGACCTTCAGAAGGCCTTTGACACCGTTTACCACGCTATACTGTTGGATAAGCTCAGAGCAATCGGATTTGACAAAACCTCATCGAGCTGGATGCAATCTTACTTGGAGGGAACAGGTGGTAGAGGTGAACGGCACCGTGTCCCCCCCTCTCAGTAAGCTGTGGAGTCCCCCAAGGCAGTATATTAGGGCCTTTACTGTTCCTAATATACATAAACGACTTGTAATCAGCATGCGACTGTGAATTGTTCTTGTTTGCGAATGACTCTGCCCTGCTGGTATCAGACAAGGACAAGTCACAGGTGGAGAAAATCCTCAGTGCTGAACTCTGTAGAACTTGCACCTGGCTCGCTGACAATAAGCTATCCATACATTTGGGTAAAACGGAATCCATCCTGTTTGGGTCCCACATCAACCTTAAGAAAGTCAATGACTTCACTATAAAAGAAGGTGACATTATCACCAGGAAAGATTAGGTCACCTACCTAGGTTTCATTCTAGAGGCTATTTTTTCCTGTGATAAAATGGCAACCAAGGTAATCAAAAAGGTCAACCAACGAACAAGATTTCTCTATAGAATCTCCTCTCTGGTCAACAAAAGCACCATGAGGATTCTAGCGGGAACTCTCGTTCAACCCTTTTTCGATTACGCTTGCACCTCCTGGTACCCTAGCACCTCCAAAACCCTCAAATCTAAACTCCAAACATCCCAGAACAAGCTAGTCAGATTACTTCTAGACCTCCACCCCAGATCACACCTCACTCCTACCCACTTTTTCAAAGTGGGCTGGCTCAGGGTGGAGGACAGAGTAAAACAACTTGCACTGAGCCTAGTCTATAAAATCCGCTACACCTCCCTGATACCGAAGTACATGTGAAACTACTTCCTTAAAGTAAATGACCGCCATAACCACAACACCAGGGGGCGCTCCACTAACCACGTTAAACCCAGATTCCGAACTAACAAAGGTCTTAACTCATTCTCTTTCTATGCCACATCAATGTGGAATGCGCTCCCAACAGGTGTAAAAGAAAGGATATCTCTATCCTCCTTCAAAACCGCAATAAAAGTACAACTCCAGGCAACTTCAACCCTAAACTAACACCCTCCCTGGATTGTTAATAATCAAATGTAAATAATCAAATGTAGATACTTTTTCTTATGCTTTCTGATCTCTCTCTCTCTCTCTCGCTCTCTCCATGTCCACTACTTGCTGTACATATCTTACCAAGTCAGACCTACACTGTTTCAATGTCCATTTCTCTGTTGTCAATTGTTGATGACTGAAGTGATAACAACCAAACCTACCCCCCCCCCCCCCCCCCACACACACACACATCCCACACCCCGGATTGTAAATAATGTAAATAATTAAATGTATATACCCTGATGATTATCTTGTGTGATGACTGTATTATGATGATAGTATATATCTGATAGTATGTATCTGTATCATGAATCAATTTAAATGGACCCCGACTTAAACAAGTTGAAAAACGTATTCGGGTGTTACCATTTAGTGGTCAATTGTACGGAATATGTACTTCACTGTGCAACCTACTAATAAAAGAATCAATCAATCAATCAAACTTCCTGGTGACTGTGTCTTTAAGGATGTTGTGATGAAGTATGCACTTCCTGGTGACTGTGTCTTTAATGCGCACACGAGTGACGAGTGAGGTAAAAGTCACATTCAGGTCACATTGCATTGAGACTGAAGTCACATTTGAAAGGATCAGACTCCAAACAGATTCAGGACTACCTCCTGATGTGGTCTGAATCTGATGCCCAAAGATCCAATTTGATTACTTTGGAGCGTTTAGACGGGCAACAACAATCAGATCTGTCACTTGGCGGGTAAACAAGCGTAGTCGCACTTTTCAATATGTGCTAGCTCAATGCTAAGTTGCATTGGATATGCCATATATGCTAGTGATTAGCATTTGACATGGCCATTTCAACACCTTAATGAAAACCACAACTAAAATGCACCTTACAATCACACAGCTGCTGTGTAAAAGGTGCAACACTTACAGCATAAACACTTTGTAGGACTCAACAAATAACAAGACCGGCACATTCAACTTAATAGCAAAGACTACTTCATAAATACAACAAAACACTGAAGACACGACAACTATGTCACAGTGTTCAAGTTTCCAAAAAAGACAACACAACTATGTCAAGTGTTCAAGTTTCCACAGAAGACAACACAACTATGTCACGTGATCAAGTTTCCACAGAAGACCACACAACTATGTCACAGTGTTCAAGTTTCCACAGAAGACAACACAGCTATATCACATGTTCAGATTTCCACTGAAGACAACACAACAATGTCAAGGTGTTCAAGTTTCCACAGAAGACAACACAACAATGTCAAGGTGTTCAAGTTTCCACAGAAGACAACACAACAATGTCAAGGTGTTCAAGTTTCCACAGAAGAAAACACAACTAAGTCACGTGTTCAAGTTTCCACAGAACACAAAACAACTATGTCACGTGTTCAAGTTTCCACAGAAAACAACAAAACTATGTCAAGGTGTTCAAGTTTCCACAAAAGACAACACAACTATGTAACGTGTTCAAGTTTCCACAGAAGACAAAACAACTATGTCACGTGTTCAAGTTTCCACAGAAAACAACACAATTATGTCACATGTTCAAGTTTCCACAGAAGACAACACAACTATGTCACATGTTCAAGTTTCCACAGAAGACAACACAACTATGTCACGTGTTCAAGTTTCCACAGAAGACAACACAACTATGTCACAGTGTTCAAGTTTCCACAGAAGACAGCACAACTATGTCACATGTTCAGATTTCCACAAAAGACAACACAACTATGTCACGTGTTCAAGTTTCCACAGAAGAAAACACAACTATGTCACTGTGTTCGTTTCCACAAAAGACAACACAACTATGTCATATGTTCAAGTTTCCACAGAAGACAACACAACAATGTCAAGGTGTTCAAATTTACACAGAAGACAACACAACAATTTCAATGAGTTCAAAATTCCACAAAAGATAACACAACTAAGTCACGTGTTCAAGTTTCCACAGAAAACAACACAATTATGTCACATGTTCAAGTTTCCACAGAAGACAACACAACTATGTCATGTGTTCAAGTTTCCACAGATGACAACACAATTATGTCACGTGTTCAAGTTTCCACAGAAGACAACACAACAATGTCAAGGTGTTCAAGTTTCCACAGAAGACAACACAACTAAGTCACGTGTTCAAGTTTCCACAGAAGACAACAACTATGTCACATGTTCAAGTTTCCACAGAAGACAACAAAACTATGTCAAGGTGTTCAAGTTTCCACAGAAGACAACACAACTATGTCACATGTTCAAGTTTCCACAAAAGACAACACAACTATGTCATGTGTTCAAGTTTCCACAGAAGACAACAAAACCATGTCACGTGTTCAAGTTTCCACAGAAGACAACACAACTATGTCACAGTGTTCAAGTTTCCACAGAAGACAACACAACTATGTCACATGTTCAGATTTCCACAGAAGACAACACTATGTAACGTGTTCAAGTTTCCACAGAAGACAACACAACTATGTCACTGTGTTCGTTTCCACAGAAGACAACACAACTATGTCATATGTTGAAGTTTCCACAGAAGACAACACAACAATGTCAAGGTGTTCAAATTTACACAAAAGACAACACAACAATGTCAAGGTGTTCGTTTCCACAGAAGACAACACAACTATGTCATGTGTTCCCACAGAAGACAACACAACAATGTCAAGGTGTTCAAGTTTCCACAGAAGACAACACAACTATGTCACGTGTTCAAGTTTCCACAGAAGACAACAATTGTGTCACGTGTTCACGTTTCCACAGAAGACAACACAACTATGTCACAGTGTTCAAGTTTCCACAGAAGACAACACAACTATATCATATGTTCAGATTTCTACAGAAGACAACACAACTATGTCACGTGTTCAAGTTTCCACAGAAGACAACACAACTATGTCACGTGTTCAAGTTTCCACAGAAGACAACACAACTATGTCACGTGTTCAAGTTTCCACAGAAGACAACACAACTATGTCACGTGTTCAAGTTTCCACAGAAGACAACACAACTATGTCACATGTTCAGATTTCCACAGAAGACAACACAACTATGTCACGGTGTTCGTTTCCACAGAAGACAAGACAACTATGTCACGTGTTCCCTAGGGTTGGGTATCGTTTGAATTCGAACGATTCCGATTCCGATTCTTTGTTTCGATTCCGATTCCTGGCGATTCTCGATTCCGATTCTTTTAAGAGGCAGGGTCAAAAAAAAAGTTTAGGATATTTTAAATGAGCTAGCTAACCTACAGTCTTTCTGAATGAAATAGTCTGACATTCTCCATCAATTTTAATTCTATTAACTTTTTATGAACTTTACTATAAATTCCTCACAGGGCTGTTTAAAACTAGAATATAAATATCAAATCTATGAACTTGAATATAAATATTATAAATTATGAATACATTTTCCCAGGGGTACACTTTCCTCAAGAGAGCTTTATTTTTGAAAACCTCATGAAAACACATTTACACATACGTGTATGATGCTGCAGGAAACCTCATGAAAACACATTTACACACACAAGTGTATGATGTTGCAGGTACTTAAAAATGTTACCGTGCTCCCACTGATGGGCTAACCTGGTGCAGAAAAGCAAATAAACAATAAGAAACAACTTGCAAAACCCAGTCCAGATTAGCAGCAGGTACAGTATAAAATCAGAGACAGTTCTTGTTTAGGAAAATGACCATATCCGCCTTCTCAGGCAGGATGCGTGAGCGTTCTGGACAGATAGTGTCTCCTGCTGTGGAAAATACATGTTCGCTGGGTGTGGAAGAAGCTTGAACGCATAAATAGGAGAAAGCTAGATCTGACAGCAAAGGATTGTCACGTGGGGGGGGGGTCGCAGCTGGCTGCGGGGTTGTTCTTCTCATGCAAAGACGGCTCCGGACGACAGTGTAAAGGTGAGCTTGGATTTATTAAACATAAATCACTCAAAACTATCACAAACGCAAACAATAAAGCAAAAAAGGCAAGCGTGCCTAAAACACAAATGAAGCTGCTAATAAGCAGAAGCTATGGCATGGACTTAGAAACTTACTTGGTCAAAGGCATGAACCGGTGTAACATAAAGACAATGAACGCAGAACGAGTGAACAGAAAGAAAGACTTAAATAACAGACATGATTAACAACAGGTGCGTGACTCAAAACGTGAAACAGGTGCGTGACATGACAGGTGAAAACTAATGGGTGACCATGGAAACCAAACCAAACAAGGAAGTGCAACCAGGAACTAAAAAGAGTCCAAAAAACAAACACATGGCCAAAACAAAAACATGAACAGACATGACAGAACCCCCCCCTTACGGACAGATCCCAGATGGCCAAAAAACAATACAAAAAACAGGATCAAGAGTCATGGGAGGGCGGGAGGGGGACATGGCGGTGGGTCGCCAGGCCAAGTGGCCCCGAATCCACCGAGGCATAGTCATGTGGCGGCGGCGAGTGGAACGCCGCCGCCACAGGCGAGGTGGACGACCCGGGAAGGGCCACACCCGTGGCCGACGAGAAGGTGGGCGCACCCGGCCTGGCGGACGACCAGGCAGCGGCTACATCCGTGGCAGTCGAGAAGGCAGGCGCTTCGTCGTCGTGGCAGGCGTGGAAGCAGCAGATGAAGCAGGCGGCGAAGCTTGGCGTGCAACGTCGGGCGGCGAAGCTTGGCGTGGCGCGTCGGGCGGTAAAGCTTGGCGTGGCGCATCCTGGCAGCGTGGGTCTTGGTCCTGGCAGCGTGGGTCTTGGTCCTGGCAGCGTGGGTCTTGGTCTTGGCAGCGTGGGTCTTGGTCTTGGCAGCGTGGGTCAGGGTCTTGGTCTTGGCATGGGTCAGCGTCTTGGTCTTGGCGTGGGTCAGGGTCTTGGTCTTGGCGTGGGTCTTGGTCTTGGTCTTGGTGTGGGTCTTGGTCTTGGCGTGGGTCTTGGTCTTGGCGTGGGTCTTGGTTTTGGTCTTGGCGTGGGTCTTGGTCTTGGCGTGGAGCTGGTACCGGAGCTTGCCGTCGTGGAGCTGGTACCGGAGCTTGCCGTCGTGGAGCTGGTACCGGAGCTTGCCGTGGTGGATTTTGGCGTGGTGGAGCTGGTGCTGCGACGGGTGCCAGCCGTGGTGCCAGCCGTGGTGCTGCGACGGGTGCCAGCCTTGGTGCTGCGACGGGTGGCACTTGGCGTCGTGGAGCTGGTACCGGAGCTTGGCGTGGTGCTTGGCGTGGTGCAGCAACTGGAGCTTGGCAGCGTGGTGCAGCAACTGGAGCTTGGCAGCGTGGTGCAGCAACTGGAGCTTGGCGTGGTGCAGCAACTGGAGCTTGGCAGCGTGGAAAGACCGGTGGTGGTGGCCGAACCGGAGGTTGCAGCTTAGCAGGCCGAAAGACTGGTGGTGGCGGCCGTGCTGGAGGCTGTGGCTTGGCAGACCGAAGAACTGCCCCACCTGAACAGTTCCCAGCCCTAGCCCCCCCCTCAAGGAGCGGATCCCAGACGCGCTCCGGAACCGTCTTTTGGGGTGGGTGGAGGGAGGTCAGGAGGGGGGCAGAATCCTCCCCATTAAATTGTCCAGAAATTCTATTCACCACCCCCACTTTAGACTGGGTGTGAAAAAATCTAAATTTAGAAAAAAAATTCTCAAAAGGATTATTTTTAGAAACAAAGTCTTTAGTGGGCGGCTGACAGAGGGCGTAAATAGAATCTAAAAAAAGTCTTGGTGTCTGACGTCATCACCAGTGTGCGGGATGACGTCATCAGCACGGGTCTCCTGCGGCGGCGAGGAAGACTGGGCTGGTTGGGGAATGTTGTTGTCCGGCGGAGGATCCTGGGGGAACGACGCGCCATGCTGGCGAAAAGAAGCCTTTCTGGCTGGCCTCCATCTTCGCCAGCGCGTCTCCATCACCTCTTCGTGGCTCGTCTGCGGAAGAACGTCTGCTGCGTTCATACTGTCACGTGGGGGGGTTCGCAGCTGGCTGCGGGGTTGTTCTTCCCATGCAAAGACGGCTCCGGACGACAGTGTGAAGGTGAGCTTGGATTTATTAAACATAAATCACTCAAAACTATCACAAACGCAAACAATAAAGCAAAAAAGGCAAGCGTGCCTAAAACACAAATGAAGCTGCTAATAAGCAGAAGCTAAGGCATGGACTTAGAAACTTACTTGGTCAAAGGCATGAACCGGTGTGACATAAAGACAATGAACGCAGAACGAGTGAACAGAAAGAAAGACTTAAATAACAGACATGATTAACAACAGGTGCGTGACTCAAAACGTGAAACAGGTGCGTGACATGACAGGTGAAAACTAATGGGTGACCATGGAAACCAAACCAAACAAGGAAGTGCAACCTGGAACTAAAAAGAGTCCAAAAAACAAACACATGGCCAAAACAAAAACATGAACAGACATGACAAGGATAAGTATTTTGTTGGTTCCACCGGACCACCACCATGCAGAAGGGTCGTCAGACATAAGTATCGGTGGAACGTCCTGGTACATCTGCAGCTCTCTATCCACTCGTTTCTTGATGGACATGGAGCTCTGTTATTTCGCGGTTATTTCATTTTTTTTTGTAAAGTAAAGCCACACTTTCGACCGCCGACGCCCGCTATCCATGCTTGAGCTTGACTGACTCGCTCGGCTATGCTAACACTTTCGGCGGTGGGTGCTTCTTCGTTGGTTTTCAGCGGCTTCTTCTTCCGGTTCGGCGGACATATTTTTTTCCGGTCGGCGGACTGGGTATTGTCACGCCAATTCGTGACAGTATCGAAAATAGGAATCGAAATTTAAACTTTTGAACGATTCCGGAAGAATCGGAAAGTTAGTCCCGGTTCCAATCGATACTCGATACCCAACCCTAGTGTTCCCACAGAAGACAACACAACAATGTCTAGGTGTTCAAGTTTCCACAGAAGACAACACAACTAAGTCACGTGTTCAAGTTTCCACAGAAGACAACAGAACTATGTCACATGTTCAAGTTTCCACAGAAGACTACACAACTATGTCACGTGTTCAAGTTTCCACAGAAGACTACACAACTAAGTCACGTGTTCAAGTTTCCACAGAAGACAACAGAACTATGTCACATGTTCAAGTTTCCACAGAAGACTACACAACTATGTCACGTGTTCAAGTTCTAGTGAGAGTATACAATACTAGTTTATTGTACTAGTATAGTGTGAGAGTATACAATACTAGTTTATTGTACTAGTATAGTGTGAGAGTATACAATACTAGTGCATTCTACTAGCATAGTGTGATAGTATACAATACTAGTGTATTATACTAGTATACTGTGAGAGTATACCATACTAGTGTACTCTACTAGTATAGTGTGAGAGTATACAATACTAGTTTATTGTACTAATATAGTGTTACAATACTAGTGTATTCTACTAGTATAGTGTGATAGTATACAATACTAGTGTATTATACTAGTATACTGTGAGAGTATACCATACTAGTGTACTCTACTAGTATAGTGTGAGAGTATACAATACTAGTGTATTCTAATAGTGTAGTGTGCGAGTATACAATACTAGTGTATTATACTTGTATAGTGTGAGAGTATACAATACTAGTGTATTATACTAGTATAGTGTGAGGGTATACAAAACTAGTGTATTATACTTGTATAGTGTGAGAGTATACAATACTAGTTTATTGTACTAATATAGTGTGAGAGTATACAATACTAGTGTATTCTACTAGTATAGTGTGATAGTATACAATACTAGTGTATTATACTAGTATACTGTGAGAGTATACCATACTAGTGTACTCTACTAGTATAGTGTGAGAGTATACAATACTAGTGTATTCTACTAGTATAGTGTGATAGTATACAATACCAGTGTATTATACTAGTATACTGAGAGTATACCATACTAGTGTACTCTACTAGTATAGTGTGAGAGTATGCAATACTAGTTTATTGTACCAATAAAGTGTTACAATACTAGTGTATTCTACTAGTGTAGTGTGAGTGTATACAATACTAGTGTATTATACTAATATAGTGTGAGAGTATACAATACTAGTGTATTATACTTGTATAGTGTGAGAGTATACAATACTAGTGTATTATACTAGTATAGTGTGAGGGTATACAATACTAGTGTATTATACTTGTACAGTGTGAGAGTATACAATACTAGTTTATTGTACTAATATAGTGTGAGAGTATGCAATACTAGTGTATTCTACTAGCATAGTGTGATAGTATACAATACTAGTGTATTATACTAGTATACTGTGAGAGTATACCAGTGTATTATACTAGTATAGTGTGAGGGCATACAATACTAGTGTATTATACTTGTATAGTGTGAGAGTATACAATACTAGTGTATTATACTTGTATAGTGTGAGAGTATACCATACTAGTGTACTCTACTAGTATAGTGTGAGAGTATACAATACTAGTGTATTATACTTGTATAGTGTGAGAGTATACCATACTAGTGTACTCTACTCGTATAGTGTGAGAGTATACACTACTAGTGTATTCTACTAGTATAGACAACATGCAGACCTTGAGATGAAGTATTCATCACAAAGTTCTACCATTTTGTACACAATTTAAATACAGGACAGCACAACGACATGACAACACAATAACATGACAACACAACATGATAACACAACGCCACAAAATGACAACACAACATGATAACACAACATGACCACACAACAACATAACAATACAAAATAACACAACATAACATGACAACCCAACAACATGTCAACCCAACATAACACAACAACACAACACAACAACAACACAACACAACAACAACACGATAACACCATATCATGACAAAACTACAAATGACAATACAATAACAGGACAACACTACAACATGACAATAATACAACATGACAAGACAACATGATAACACCACAACATGACAAGACAACATGACTACAACACAACAATACAACGCAACAACATGACAATACAATAACAGGACGACACCACAGCATGACAACACAACATAATAACATAACACAACATAACATTACAACACAACATGATAACACCACAGCATGACAACACAACAAGACAATACAATAACAGGGCAACACTACAACATGACAACGATACAACACAACATGATAACACCACAGCATGACAACACAACAACAAGACAATACAATAACAGGGCAACACTACAACATGACAACGATACAACACAACATGATAACACCACAGCATGACAACACAACAACAAGACAATACAATAACAGGACAACACTACAACATGACAACACAACATGACAACACAACACAATGACAACACAACAACATGACAATACAACAACTGGACAACACCACAACATGACAACAACACCACATGATAACACCACAGCCTGACAACGCAACAACATGACAATACAATAATAACAGGACAATACGACAACACAACATGACAACAACACCACATGATATCACCACAGCATGACAACACAACAACATGACAATACAACAAAAGGACAACACTACCAACATGACAACACAGTGGAATAACACAATATCACAACATGACAACACCACAACATGATCACACAACATGACAACACCACAGCATGACAACGCAACAGCATGACAACACAACAATACAATAACAGGACAACACTAAAACATGAAAACAACACAACATGACAACAACACAACACGACAACACAATAACAGGACAACAACACAACATGACAACAATACAACATGACAACAACACAACATGACAACACGTTGTTGTTCACATGACAGCAGTTTGGTTCATGACGTCACCCTCAGTTGTGCAGCAGTGACGCAGAAGCTGGGAATGTCCTTTCTTCCTCTGCAGCACGGACGCGGACACACACACACACACACACACACACACACACACACACACACACACACACACACACAATGCTCTGCGTTAAGGTGACTTCATAACAAACAATCGAGCTGCCGCATGGTGTTTACCCCTAGGACACTGCAGAATGTTAAATGATGCACACACACACACACAAACACACACACACGCACACACACACACACAAAGTTAAAAGACAGTAGCCTATATATTTATATATATATATATATATATATATATATATATATATATATATATATATATATATATATATATATATATGTGTATATACAGTCGCAATCAAAAGTGTACATACACTTGTAAAGAACATAATGTCATGGCTGTCTTGAGTTTCCAATAATTTCCACAACTCTTATTTTTTGTGATAGAGTGATTGGAGCACATACTTGTTGGTCACAAACAACATTCATGAAGTTTGGTTCTTTTATGAATTTATTATGGGTTTACTGAAAATGTGAGCAAATCTGCTGGGTGAAAAGTATACATACAGCAATGTTAATATTTGCTTACATGTCCCTTGGCAAGTTTCACTGCAATAAGGCACTTTTGGTAGCCATCCACAAGCTTCTGCTTGAATTTTTGACCACTCCTCTTGACAAAATTGGTGCAGTTCAGCTAAATGTGTTGGTTTTCTGACATGGACTTGTTTCTTCAGCATTGTCCACACGTTTAAGTCAGGACTTTGGGAAGGCCATTCTAATAACTTCATTCTAGCCTGATTTAGCCATTCCTTTACCACTTTTGACGTGTGTTTGGGGTCATTGTCCTGTTGGAACACCCAACTGTGCCCAAGACCCAACCTCCGGGCTGATGATTTTAGGTTGTCCTGAATAATTTGGAGGTAATCCTCCTTTTTCATTGTCCCATTTAAAGCACCAGTTCCATTGGCAGCAAAACAGGCCCAGAGCATAATACTACCACCACCATGCTTGACGGTAGGAATTGGTGTTCCTGGGATTAAAGGCCTCACCTTTTCTCCTCCAAACATATTGCTGGGTATTGTGGCCAAACAGCTCCATTTTTGTTTCATCTGACATCACATGGACAAAGATAAGACCTTCTGGAGGAAAGTTCTGTAGTCAGATGGAAGAAAAATTGAGCTGTTTGGCCACAATACCCAGCAATATGTTTGGAGGAGAAAGCAAATAACATAAATAAATAAATTAAATGTGTACCCTGCCTACCGCCCGAATGCAGCTGAGATAGGCTCCAGCACCCCCCGCGACGCCGAAAGGGACAAGCGGTAGAAAATGGATGGATGGATAGATGAAAGCAACATAAACATTATTAACAGTAACATGGCAGAAAGTAAATAACATAAATAAATACAAATACATGTAAATATGGCTCAAGATGGCCATAAGACGTAACTGCACTTGTTGTCCTAGTGTATAACAATTGTGTTGATATATGAGAGTCTAGTCTTACAACTCTTTGATATGAAATATGAAATAGGTCTTTTGACACTTTTGAGGAAGGAGCATAAGTAGCTGCTTCTGCATCCAACCTGCCCGCTGCACGCCCACTCTGTAAATAAGGGAAAAGCAAATGTATTTTCATTTTAATTAGATGTTAATTATTATTATTATAATCATCTGACTACACTTGTAACAACAAAACACCATGCAGTGTTTCTGCTAGGATTTGTTTTTCACAGTAAGTTTTCAAAGTAAGGTCAAGTATCAGCGGTCATTAACAACACAAAAAACATCTACAGAAGTACATTTAGTTCTGCTGCAGTATATCTTGTATCACGTATAGCGCCCAATAACAAGTAACTTATTATAGTGTAACTATAAGAAGGTTTGAGAAACGATGACAAGTTCATTTAAAAACACTTTCCATCATACATTCAACTACAAGTAACTTTATGTAACAATTAAATGTAACTATAAGGTTTCATTTTCAAACACTTTCCATCATGCATTCAACTACATGTAATTTTATGTAACAATTAAATGTAACTATCGAAGGTTTGACAAACGATGAAAGTTCATTTTCAAACAATTTTTCATCATGCATTCACCTCCAAGTTGACATACCTTGTACTCCACATAGGTGCCATCTTCGGAGGCGCGGCTGCTGCTGCATTTCCAGGAAGTGAGCAATGTCGCCTAAAATGCATCAATAGATGATGGTTTTTTGATCATTAAAGAATTAAACGGTATTAATAACCGTCCGGAATTTTACCACAATTTAACATTATACTGTTTATCGGTACATCCCTGGTATATACACACATATGTATATATATACTGTATATATATACTGCATATATATATATATATATATATATATATATATATATATATATATATATATATATATATATGTGTATACATATATATATAGACACATACAGTATATATGTATATATGTGTATACATATATTTATATATAGACATACAGTATATATGCATACGTATATAGACACATACAGTATATATATATAACATACAGTATATATGTCTGATATATTATATATATCAGACATATATACTGTATGTGTCATATATATACATATACATATACATACATATACATACATATACATACATACATACATATACATATAGATATATATACATACATATATATATATATATATATGACACGTACAGTATATATGTGATATATATATATACTGTAGATTTTCCAAAATGGCGCCAGTATGTGCTTTGGCCCGCGTCTCTCGCTGTCAGCTCTGTTCGTTTTTGTGCTGTTTGCGTCTATTTTCGTCTCTGTCAGCTCACTGCTTGTGTATGACCGCCAAACACTGTTGGATCTTTGCCCCTCTCCCACTGATATGATCAACTTCGACATTGGTTTTTCGACGTCCCAGTCAGCTTTTTCACCTGGCCGGATTCCTGCCTTCCTTTCCCGCCTCCTGGCTCCTCTTCCCCGGCGGAAGCGTCTCCGGCGCCGCGGTAAACGTGGCGGCCAGCTGGTGAAAGTTAGGGCACTCCTGGCCCGGCTTCCCGTGGTTTCCCGGAGGAGGAATGGTGCGGTATCCGGTCTCCTCCTGCACCCACGCTCGCTGGATGCCATCGGTTCCTGGCTTGTTCCTATCGTTGGTTTGGAGGAAGAGGCTTGCCGCCGTCGCTCCTGCTGTCCCCGCCCCCGGAGGCGCGGGGTGGATTCCCGCCACCTGCGGGCTGTGTGTCGGGCCCCACCCGGAGTAGCTGCGGCCTTGGACGTGCTGGCCCCCGCCAGTTCGGTCTTGTGAACGCGAGATCTTTGACAAACAAAACTTTTATCCTGAAGGATTTCTTCACTTCCCGCGGACTTGACTTCCTCTGTGTGACGGAAACATGGCTGAGAGCCGGTGAGTCCGCCCCTCTTAATGGACTTCTGCCTCCGGAGTGTTCCTACTTTAATTCTCCGCAGTCGTTCGGTCGAAAAGGAGGAGGATTAGCAGTCGTTTTTAAAAATGACTTTAAAGGCCGTCAGATCCGCCTGCAATCCTCCTTTTCAAGCTTCGAACTGTGCATGTTTGAACTGGGTCTTTCTGATGTCGTCCTGTGTGCCGTCGTCTATCGACCACCCAAGTACCACAAAGACTTTATAACTGACTTTTCTGAATTTCTGGCTGAAATCCTGCCCAAATATGATCGTGTCCTTATTGTGGGTGATTTCAATATTCACACCTGCTGTCCAGACAAGTCGCTTTCCAGGAGCTTCCTGAATGTAATTGACTCATTTAACTTTGTACAGTCTGTGTCTGGTTCCACACATGAACGCGGGCATACACTCGATTTAGTGCTCTCGTATGGTTTGTGTGTTTTTAATTTGGACATTTGCGACGCTGTGTTCTCTGATCACATGCCGATCCTTTTTGATATTCCCACTCAGTGTCCGGTTAAATTGTGCGCTCCGCCTCAACGCTCTCGCATGTTTAATTCTCCGTCTCCTGCTCTGTTCTCCTCAATTTTTTCGACTCTTTGTGATGATAATTCTGCAGCCTCTGTATGTCTGAATACTGAAGAGTTTGTTTCTGGGTTCAACTCTATTTGTTAACAAACACTGGACACGATCGCTCCTTTCAAGTGCCGCCGCTCTAAAGCCACGCCTCAGCCCTGGTTGAATGACGTCACTCGGGCTGCCAGGCGCAAGTGTAGGATGGCAGAGAGAAAATGGAAAAAAGACAGGCTGTATGTGTCCTTTGCCATTTTTAAAGAAAGCCTGTTTTCCTTTCAGATGACTGTAAAAGCAGAGATGAATATATATATATCTCAGATTATATCTTCTAACTGTAACAACCCCAGAGTTCTGTTCAAAACTATTAACACTGCCACTGATGCTCCCAAATCTGTTGGTTTTGATGCTTCTTTTGAATTCTGTGAAAATTGTCTCCATTTTTTCACTGACAAAATTGTGTCAACTAGAGCCAGTTTATCTCAGCCTTCATATGACCCTTCTGTTCCTCTGCATTTCTCTTCTGTTTTCCATCAGTTTGAGCCGGTGTCCTTTTCTTTTTTAAATGACACAGTTAGTCATATGAAGCCACGTTCTCCTGCAGATGCCCTCCCACTTCGCCTGTTTAAGGAGGTACTTGCTACTATTGGATCAAGTGTCCTTAACATTATCAATAGTAGCCTTTCTTCTGGAATAGTTTCAGTAGAGTTTAAACATGCAGTGGTACGACCTCTACTTAAAAAAACAAGCCTCGACCCCTCTCTCCTCCCTAACCTTAGACCTATCTCTAATCTTCCATACATTTCCAAAATATTAGAGAAGGTTGTCTACAGTCAGTTGTTGCCCTTCTTAGAGGATAATGGTATCACTGAGCTGTTCCAGTCCGGTTTTAAAGCCCTCCACAGCACAGAGTCAGTGCTTCTAAAAGTTTTTAACGATATCCTCCTGTCAACTGATTCTGGTAAATATGTTGTCCTGGTGCTTTTAAATCTGTCTGCTGCGTTCGACACTGTCGACCACGCCACCTTAATCACTCGTCTTGAGAACTGTGTGGGCATTGAGGGCGCCGCCTTCAACTGGTTCCGATCGTACCTAACCGACAGGAGTTTTTGTGTAAAAATAGACAGTTTTATGTCTTCCACAGCTCCTTTACCACATGGAGTCCCCCAGGGCTCAATCCTTGCCCCAATCTTATTTGCGCTTTACCTTCTCCCCCTTGGTTCTATTTTTAGGAAGTACGGTATTGCATTTCATTTTTATGCCGATGATTGCCAGATTTATTTTCCATTGGCACAAAATAACACGGTTCAACGTCTTATTGACTGCCTGCACGACATCAAAGCCTGGCTTTCAGCTAACTTCCTGAGCCTAAATGAAGACAAAACAGAAGTTATGTTGTTCGGTCCAAATCGCTCTCCCTCCCCCAACGTTGACCTCGGCACTCTGACCCCGTATCTCAGCGACTGTGTCACAAACCTGGGTGTAAAGTTTGACTCAGATTTTGAATTCGAAAAACAAATCAGCAGCGTCGTTCAAAAAAGATTTTATCAATTACGCCAAATAGCAAAAGTGAAACCGCTTCTATCAGGACATGATCTCGAGAAATTAATCCAAGCCTTTATCTCGACTCGTCTTGACGACTGCAACTCCCTGTATGTAGGCATTAGCCAGGCCTCCCTCGCCCGCCTGCAGCTCGTGCAGAACTCTGCTGCTCGTCTGCTAACACAGACCCGCAGACGTGAGCACATCACCCCTATATTATGTCCCTTCACTGGTCTCCCTGTGCGTTACAGAATCAACTTTGAACTCCTTTTATTTGCTATTAAATGTCTAAACAACCTCGCACCAACATATCTCTCCAACCTCCTTCAGCCTTACAGCCCCTCCGATCCCTAAGATCAGCCGATCAGCTGCTACTGACGGTCCCTGACACAAGGCTGAAGCTTAGAGGTGACAGAGCTTTCGCCGCTGCTGCTCCCAAGCTCTGGAACGACCTACCTCTCAGTGTAAGACAAGCCTCCTCTCTTCCTGTTTTTAAATCTCTCTTAAAAACATACTTTTATTCCATGGCTTTTAACACTGAGTGATATCCATCCTGCAATGGCGCCCCATAATACACCCGCTGTGAACCTGTATTTTATTTATTTATTTTTTATCGTGTTCTGTTTGTGTTGTGTTGTGTTGTGTTGTGTTTGCTTGGTACTCGTATTATCTTTTAACCTGCCCATTGTACAGCACTTTGGCTACCCCTGTGGTTAATTTCAAATGTGCTTTATAAATAAAGTTGATTTGATTTGATTTGATATGTCACACATATATATTGTATGTGTCGAAATATATATATATATATATATATATATATATATATATATATATATATATATATATATATATATATATGACACGTACAGTATATATGTGTGATATATTATATATATATGTATATCACCAGTGTTGGGACTAACCCGTTACACAGTAACGCCGTTAGTTTCGGCGGTAACTAGTAATCTAACGCGTTATTTTTTTATATTCAGTAACTCAGTTACCGTTACTACATGATGCGTTACTGCGTTATTTTACGTTATTTTTTATGTAGTATCGGCTAGAAACAGATGCGCTGCGGTGTCTTTCTTTTAAATCTTCCCCTGTCACACGCCGGAGAGAAGAAAAGAGGCGTGTGTCTGGGTGTGGGGGGGGAGGCACACACGAGATCCGCGGTTTGATGTATAAAACCAAACAAAAAGGTTGTTCGCATGCACGTTCAGTCCACACACAGCGTGGTCATGGCGAGCGGAGTAACGGAAGAGCTTGAACGCCCCGTGCCATTTAATTGGTGTGTTTATAGGAACAGACTCCGTTGTGCAAAACGAGGGTTTTAAACACATGCTGAACGTGCTTGAGCCACGTTACGACATCCCGTCGCGCACCCACTTCAGCGCTAAGATTGTGCCAGATCTTTATGAGCATGAGAAGAAAAAAGTTGTGGATGAACTATCCCGAGCATCACCAGTTGCGCTCACGACAGACAGGTGGACGTCCAGGGGAACTATGTGACGATAAGCGCTCACCTCATCACAGCAGACAGGCAGATGAGCAGACACGCCCCCTCTACGAGAGTCACCTTGCGCAGGTACTGACACAAGCAGTGGAGGAATGGAAGATAAAGATATCCCAGTCACAAGTGATAATGCCAAAAATCAAATAATTGCAGTGAATGAGGCAGGACTGGGACCACAGGTAGGTGCTTTGCACATGTAGTGAATTTGGCATCACATCTCAGTCAATAGGATGGATCAGGAAGGAGGTTTCCTAGCACAACAGCTGCTCATGTGCTTAAGACAAAGCAAGAAATACTAAAGCTGCCTACTCATAAAGCTCATACATGATGTCCCAACGAAGTGGAACTCCACTTATGATATGTTGCAGCAGCAGGCAGCTATATACTCTGCATTGACCCACAAGACCCTGAAGAAAAATGTCAAATGTCTTCGTCACTTCCTGTCAATGAGAAAGGACGCAAAAGAATAAGGCTCCGCTTCTGCTACCGGAGTTTTTTGTTAAATCTGAAGATTTTGACCACTGATTTGCGATCACAGCCACAGGAGAGTACCCTGGCATCTTCGATCTGATTTTGGACAGTAGAGAGGCACTGATACGCTGAAATAAGGCGAGTTGGAAGAGCCGTTAGCCTCAAGCCAAAGGCGCCTTGCCGCAGTTCAAAGCGGTTGCCTAGCAACCAAAAGCTACGGCGAGTTTACAGCTGTTTTAAAGTGATCCCGACGTCGCAGAGTGATATAAGTTGACAGGCTGACACCTCAAATTGATCTCTGAACGGCGCAAGATACGAAATTGTTGGAAAAAACAAGTTAAAGTGCTGCAAGTCGCCAAAGAAGCAACTGCCGTTAAGATACAAGAGGCTCTGACGTCAGCGACTGCTGCGATGCGAAAAGGTAAAGGAAAGATTGAAATCCCGAAACATTCGGGGTCAGCTGACACAGAACACAACTGGGAACAAGATTTGAGGTTGGATACAGGACATGATGGGAATCAAGAAGCGATACTACAAAAACTTAACGAAATGAAAGAAGAAATGAAAGAAATGAAAGAAATGAAAGAAGAAATGAAAGAATATCTGAGAAAAATAACAGCAGAACACCAACAAGATGTGAAAAGTCTGCAGCAAAATATAGAAAATCTGCAATCTCAGAACAACAGAGGAAATAATGAAGCCACTGAAATCAGCAAACAAATGAAGATCCTTCAAGAATACAACAACATGCTGAGGAATATCATAGATGAAATGGATCAGGACAAACGAATTAATGATATCATCGTGACAGGGCACCGAATTAAACCAAGATCCTATGCGAAAGCTGTGAATAATGAAGGTGAACCTGATGAAATGGATATGGTCTCAGCAGAACAGCAAGTGGTCAACTTTCTGCAATCAAAGGAAATTGAAATTGACATTAATACCATCGAAACATGTATCCCACTGAACGGAAGAAACAACAACGCCACTCCAGTCGTGCTTGTGAAACTCGTAAACAGAAAATCGAAAATGGCACTGCTGAGACAGGGTAAGAAGCTGAAGGGAACGAATGTGTACATGAATGAGCATCTCACAAAACGTAATGCTGGAATCGCCAAGAAAGCACGCGACTTGAGAAAGGAGGGAAAAATCCAGGGAACTTGGAGCGCCAACTGTAAAATCTACATCAAGCTGAATGGAGGTCCAGAAGCAAGAGTTATTGTTGTCCATGACATCAAGGACCTGGACAATTTTTAAAGTTGAAACAGCTTCCACAACAACGATGATAATGGACTCTGACAGAAAACAAACACCCAAATTCAGCATGGACACTACTATGTTCCAAGGGACGACTAAACAAGAGGACCTACATTCAGGATTGCATCCACCTACACTTATAGAGATTATTGAAACAACATCAAAGATTGTTGAACAAGAAAATATGGAACTAAAAAATTTCTGCAACAAAGATCACAAAAACCAGGATTTGGAAAATGATATAAATCCAGATACAAATTTTTTCTCCCACATCAGTAATAATTGTTTTTATTATACAGATGATCAATATAATAGCAACATTGAATGTGATAACAAATTGTCAATTATTCATTTTAATAGCAGAAGCTTGTATGCAAACTACAACATTAAGAACTTTTTGGAACACATCAACGAACCCTTCAAAGTGATTGCTGTCACAGAAACATGGATTGATGATAAAAAAGGAATAGATTTTGATCTGGAAGGATATGAACTAAACTACATTAACAGAACCAACAAAAATGGAGGAGGAGTAGCTGTGTACGTGATGAAGAACCTGAACTACAAAGTGGTAAAAAAACATGTCATTTGCTATAGATAATATCTTAGAATGTATAACCATTCAAATATGTCAGGAAAAAAGCAAAAACATTTTCATTAGTTGTATATATAGATCACCTAAGTCAAGTATAGAACAATTTGAAGAATGGATCCAAGCAACTTACATGGACAATGGTCAAAGAATAATGTTCTTATGTGGTGACTTTAATATTGACTTATTGAACCCCAACAAGCAAAAGTCTATTGATGACTTCATTGATACAATGTACAGCATCAGTTTATATCCTAAAATCACAAAGCCAAGCAGAATCACAGCACACTGTGCCACGCTTATTGAAAATATTTTTACCAATGATTTTGATAATACTACAAGTGGTCTACTTATAACCGACATTAGTGATCATCTGCCAGTTTTTACAATATATGATGGAAACTACAAGAAGAACATGGAAGACAAAAGGACATTTCGAAGACTGTGCACAGAGAAGAGGATGATTGCCTTCAAAATTGAGCTACAAAAGCAAGATTGGGACAATGTGTACAATGAAAAAGAGGTTGATGAAGCATATGAACATTTCTTAAACAAGTTCATAATACTTTATGACAAACATTGTCCATGGATACAACTCAGTAACAAGCAGAGAAAGAATAATCAACCATGGATGACAAAAGGATTAAAAAATGCTTGTAAGAAGAAGAATACACTATATAGGAAATTTATAGCACAAAAAACTACAGAGGCAGAAATTAAGTACAAAAAGTATAAAAACAAGCTAACAGACATAATACGATCATGTAGAAAAGAATATTACAGTGAATTATTGGATAGGAACAAAAATAACATGAGAGCAACATGGGGCATCCTTAATAGCATTATCAAAAATGGCACAAAGAGGGACTACCCCCAATACTTCTTAGACGGAAATAAAAAAAAAAATGACAACATAAAGGAAGTAGTTGAAAGCTTCAATAATTATTTTGTAAATATTGGACCAAAATTGGAAGAAAGGATTCCAGACCCAGTTTCAATCGAGGACTATAATGATACCATAGGCCGAAATCCCAACTCCATGTTCCTCAGTAATGTGACACAGGAGGAAATAGTTACAATCGTGAAAAAATGTAAATCTAAGACTTCAACTGATTGTAACGGAATTGATATGGAAACGATACAAAAGGTTATAGAAGAGATCTCAGGACCATTAATGTATATTAGTAACCTATCATTTCAAACAGGTACATTCCCAAACAAAATGAAAATAGCTAAAGTTGCACCAATTTATAAGACTGGAGACAAACATCAATTTACAAATTATAGACCTGTTTCTTTACTTCCACAATTTTCTAAAATCATTGAAAAACTGTTCAATAACAAATTAGAGAGTTTCATAAATAAAAATAGAATACTCGAAGAGAACCAATATGGATACAGAGCTAATGTTTCAACTTTGATGACTTTAATTGAAATTACAGAAGAAATTACCAATGCAATAGATAGTAAAAAATGTGCAGCAGCAGTGTTCATGGATCTAACTAAAGCATTTGACACTATTAATCACAATATTTTAATCAAAAAACTAGAACGATATGGCATCAGAGGGTTAGTCTTAAACTGGATAAGAAGTTATCTAACGAACAGGAAACAATACATGAAGCTAGGCGAACACACGTCTACAACGCTAAATATATCCTGTGGTGTACCTCAGGGATCAATACCAGGACCTAAATTATTCAATCTCTATATAAATGACATTTGTAAAGTTACAAAAGATTTAAAGTTAGTACTATTTGCGGATGATACAACAGCGTTTTGTTCAGGAGAGAACACTCAGAAGTTAATACAAATAATAACAGAAGAAATTAACAAATTAAAAAGATGGTTTGACAATAACAGACTATCGTTGAATCTCAGTCAAACTAAAATAATGCTATTTGGTAACAGTAGAAGAGAAAGTCAAACACAAATACAAATAGACGGAAAAGAAATTGAAATAGTAAATGAAACCAAATTTCTAGGTATAATGATTGATGATAAATTGAACTGGAAATCTCACGTAAAAAATATACAACATAAAGTAGCAAGAAACACGTCAATAATGAATAAAGCAAAACATGTTCTAGACAAAAAATCACTTCATATTCTCTACTGCTCACTAGTGTTACCATATCTGAGTTACTGTGTAGAAATATGGGGAAATAATTACAAAAGTACACTTCATTCATTAACGGTGTTACAAAAAAGATCAGTTAGAATAATACATAATGTTGGATATAGAGAACATACAAATCCTTTATTTATTGAATCAAAGATACTGAAATTCCACGACATAGTGAATTTGCAAACAGCTAAAATTATACACAAAGCAAACTATAACCTGCTACCCAAGAATATACAACAATTTTTCTCAAAAAAAGAGGAGAAATATAATCTTAGAGAAAAATGTAATTTAAAACATTTGTATGCACGTACAACACTTAAAACCTTCAGTATATCAGTATGTGGAATTAAATTATGGAATGGATTAAGCAAAGCAATCAAACAATGTACTAATATGATCCACTTCAAGAAACTCTTCAAACTTAAAGTGTTTACAAAGTACAAAGAAGAAGAACCATGATAAACATTCTCAATTTATTTAATTCATCCATTCTTTCACTCTCAAAATAATCTTACTTATCTCATCATATGAAATGTAACTTACTTCACCAATTATTATTTATCTATTTATTTTTATTGTGATTACTTATGGAGTACATTGTGAATAAATTGAGAACAGGAAGTGAACAAAAACATTTAGCAACTGTTATGTAAAAGAAAAGGGGTAGGATTAAATAAGCTCTGCTTCTTCCTACTCCTTTGTTGAAAAGAGAAACTGGAAATTGTGATGTATCATGTTGTATGCTTGCATGTTCGAAATAAACTCAAACTCAAACTCAAATACATCATCAACCTGTCTGATGATGATGTGAGAGTGGCAGAGGAGGTCCTCCAGGTGCTTAAACCCCTCTAAAGTGTTACATCTGAAACTTCACCATCTGTGTCAATGATCCTGCCACTGAAAACAAGGACTCTACAATCCATGGCTCCAAGTGTGGAAGACAGCAGCATCGCTCCAGATGTCAGGCTTTATTTCACTATCTATGTTTCAAGGAAGATGATGTGCCTTCTTATGTTGCACTTTAACTTGTTTTTTATTAATGGTCATTGGTCCAAGTTTAAAGAAAGGAGAAATGCCTTTTTATGTTGCACTGTTTTTCATTAATTATGTTAAAATGCAAATAAAAATGCATGTCAAGTTGATCAACAGATTGTATTATTCTTCAGTGCAATAACAGTACTGAAATGAAGGCTAAAAGGCCATTAATGGGAGCTTTAAAAAAAAAGAAGAAAAAAAGAAGTAACTAAATAGTTACTTTTCACAGTAACGCATTACTTTTTGATGTAAGTAACTGAGTTAGTAACTGAGTTACTTTTGAAATTAAGTAACTAGTAATTGTAACTAGTTACTGGTTTTCAGTAACTAACCCAACACTGTATATCACACATATATACTGTATGTGTCATATATATATTTCGACACATATATACTGTATGTGTCATATATATATACATATATATACATACATATACATATATACATATACATACATACTGTATATACAAACCCCGTTTCCATATGAGTTGGGAAATTGTGTTAGATGTAAATATAAACAAAATACAATGATTTGCAAATCCTTTTCAACCCATATTCAATTGAATGCACTACAAAGACAAGATATTTGATGTTCAAACTCATAAACTTTTTTTTTTTTTTCAATTAATAATTAACTTAGAATTTCATGGCTGCAACACGTGCCAAAGTAGTTGGGAAAGGGCATGTTCACCACTGTGTTACATGGCCTTTCCTTTTAACAACACTCAGTAAACGTTTGGGAACTGAGGAGACACATTTTTTAAGCTTTTCAGGTGGAATTCTTTCCCATTCTTGCTTGATGTACAGCTTAAGTTGTTCAACAGTCCAGGAGTCTCCGTTGTGGTATTTTAGGCTTCATAATGCGCCACACATTTTCAATGGGAGACAGGTCTGGACTACAGGCAGGCCAGTCTAGTACCCGCACTCTTTTACTATGAAGCCACGTTGATGTAACACGTGGCTTGGCATTGTCTTACTGAAATAAGCAGGGGCGTCCATGGTAACGTTGCTTGGATGGCAACATACTGTATGTTGCTCCAAAACCTGTATGTACCTTTCAGCAATAATGGCGCCTTCACAGATGTGTAAGTTACCCATGTCTTGGGCACTAATACACCCCCATACCATCACAGATGCTGGCTTTTCAACTTTGTGCCTATAACAATCCGGATGGTTCTTTTCCTCTTTGGTCCGGAGGACACGACGTCCACAGTTTCCAAAAACAATTTGAAATGTGGACTCATCAGACCACAGAACACTTTTCCACTTTGTATCAGTCCATCTTAGATGAGCTCAGGCCCAGCGAAGCCGACGGCGTTTCTGGGTGTTGTTGATAAACGGTTTTCGCCTTGCATAGGAGAGTTTTAACTTGCACTGACAGATGTAGCGACCAACTGTAGTTACTGACAGTGGGTTTCTAAAGTGTTCCTGAGTCCATGTGGTGATATCCTTTACACACTGATGTCGCTTGTTGATGCAGTACAGCCTGAGGGATCGAAGGTCACGGGCTTAGCTTCCTTACGTGCAGTGATTTCTCCAGATTCTCTGAACCCTTTGATGATATTACGGACCGTAGATGGTGAAATCCCTAAATTCCTTGCAATAGCTGGTTGAGAAAGGTTTTTCTTAAACAGTTCAACAATTTGCTCACGCATTTGTTGACAAAGTGGTGACCCTCGCCCCATCCTTGTTTGTGAATGACTGAGCATTTCATGGAATCTGCTTTTATACCCAATCATGGCACCCACCTGTTCCCAATTTGCCTGTTCACCTGTGGGATGTTCCAAATAAGTGTTTGATGAGCATTCCTCAACTTTATCAGTATTTATTGCCACCTTTCCCAACTTCTTTGTCACGTGTTGCTGGCATCAAATTCTAACGTTAATGATTATTTGCAACAAAAAAAAAGTTTATCAGTTTGAACATCAAATATGTTGTCTTTGTAGCATATTCAACTGAATATGAGTTGAAAATTATTTGCAAATCATTGTATTCCGTTTATATTTACATCTGACACAATTTCCCAACTCATATGGAAACGGGGTTTGTATATGTTATAGTTATTTAAATGACTCTTACCATAACATGTTACGTTAACATACCAGGCACGTTCTCAGTTGGTTATTTATGCGTCATATAATGTACACTTATTCAGCCTGTTGTTCACTATTCTTTATTTATTTTAAATTGCCTTTCAAATGTCTATTCTTGGTTTTATCAAATAAATTTCCCAATAAATGCGACTTATACTCCAGTACGACTTATATATATTTTTTTCCTTCTTTATAATGCATTTTCGGCCGGTGCGACTTATACTCCGGAGCGACTTACACTCCGAAAAATACGGTATATATATCGACACATATATATACATTACATTGCCAAAAGTATTTGGCCACCTGCCTTGACTCACATATGAATATGAAGTTCCATCCCATTCCTAACCCATAGGGTTCAATATGATGTGGGTCCACCTTTTGCAGCTATTACAGCCTCAACTCTTCTGGAAAGGCTGTCCACAAGGTTGCGGGGTACGTTTATAGGAATTTTCCACCATTCTTCCAAAAGCGCATTGGTAAGGTCACACACTGATGTTGGTGGAGAAGGCCTGGCTCTCAGTCTCCGTTCTAATTCATCCCAAAGGTGTTCTAACAGGTTCAGGTCAGGACTCTGTGCAAAATGCACTTGTTGTCCATGACACACGCCTGCCCATACCATAACCCCGCCCCCACCATGAGCCACTCCCTTCACAACGAGGACATAAACAAAGCACTCTCCCACACGACGCCACACTCGCCATTGAATGTGAGTATTTGCCCACTCAAGTCGGTTAGGAGGACCAACTGCAGACAGGTGGAGACCCCGATGAGGACCACAAGCATGCAGATGAACTTCCCTGAGATGGTTTCTCACAGTTTGTGCAGAAATTATTTGGTTATGCAGACCAATTGTTGCAGCAGCTGTCCGGGTGGCTGGTCTCAGACAATCATACAGGTGCACCTGCTGGGTGTGGAGGTCCTGGGCTGGTGTGGTTACACGTGCCAAATTGCCTGGACTATTTTCAAGAATGTGGAAGAAAGAAGCATCGCTCCATCTTCTTACGCACTAAGTACTGCAAGTTGCTGCATTGCTGTCTGTGCACACGTAGTAGTAATACACAAAGTACACACACATATTTGCCAATAATATGCCATTAACAGACATACTGTATATTTACCAGTAACATGCGAAGAATAAATATATTTGCCAGTAATACACCAAGTACACACATATAATTAGCAGTAATACTCAAGTACACATACATTTACCAGTAATACGCCAAGTACACACATGTATTTAACAGTAATACGTCATGTAAACACAAATGGAAATTTACCAGTATTACGCCAAGTACACACATACAATTAAAGTTAAAGTACCAATGATTGTCACACACACACTAGGTGTGGCTTAATTATTCTCTGCATTTGACCCATCACCCTTGATCACCGCCTGGGAGGTGAGGGGAGCAGTGGGCAGCAGAGGTGGCCGCGCCCGGGATTTACCAGTATTACACCAAATACACAGATATTTACCAGTAATACACTAAAGTACACACATACATTTACCAGTATTACGCCAAGTTCACAGATATTTTCTAGTAATACGCCAAGTACACACACATATTTGCCAGTAATACGCCAATGTTAAATATTATTAGTAGACGTGTCATCAAATGTTAAATATTATTAGTAGACATGTCATCAAATGTTAAATACTATAAGTAGACATGTCACCCAATGTTAAATATTATTAGTAGACGTGTCACCAAATGTTAAATATTATTAGTAGATGTGTCACCAAATGTTACATTTTATTATTAGACGTGTCATCAAATGTTAAATACATACATACATACATACATACATACATACAATATATATACATATATACATACAGTATATATATACAGATATACATACAGTATATATACATACAGTATATATATTATATATATATTATATATATATATATACATACAAACCCCGTTTCCATATGAGTTGGGAAATTGTGTTAGATGTAAATATAAACGGAATACAATGATTTGCAAATAATTTTCAACCCATATTCAGTTGAATATGCTACAAAGACAACATTTCAAATTGTTTTTGGAAACTGTGGACGTCGTGTCCTCCGGACCAAAGAGGAAAAGAACCATCCGGATTGTTATAGGCGCAAAGTTGAAAAGCCAGCATCTGTGATGGTATGGGGGTGTATTAGTGCCCAAGACAAGGGTAACTTACACATCTGTGAAGGCGCCATTAATGCTGAAAGGTACATACAGGTTTTGGAGCAACATATGTTGCCATCCAAGCAATGTTACCATGGACGCCCCTGCTTATTTCAGCAAGACAATGCCAAGCCATGTGTTACATCAATGTGGCTTCATAGTAAAAGAGTGTGGGTACTAGACTGGCCTGCCTGTAGTCCAGACCTGTCTCCCATTGAAAATGTGTGGCGCATTATGAAGCCTAAAATACCACAACGGAGACCCCCGGACTGTTAAACAACTTAAGCTGTATATCAAGCAAGAATGGGAATGAATTCCACCTGAGAAGCTTAAAAAATGTGTCTCCTCAGTTGCCAAACGTTTACAGAGTGTTGTTAAAAGGAAAGGCCATGTAACACAGTGGTGAACATGCCCTTTCCCAACTACTTTGGCACGTGTTGCAGCCATGAAATTCTAAGTTAATTATTTTTATTTTTTTTTAAATAAAGTTTATGAGTTTGAACATCAAATATCTTGTCTTTGTAGTGCATTCAATTGAATATGGGTTGAAAAGGATTTGCAAATCATTGTATTCCATTTATATTTACATTAACACAATTTTCCAACTCATATGGAAACGGGGTTTGTATATATATATATATATATATATATATATATATATATATATATATATATATATATATATATATATATATATATATATATACATATATACATATATATATATATATATATATACACATATAAATATACATATATATATACATATAAATATATAAACACATATATATATATATATATATATATATATATATATATATATATATATATATATATATATATATATATATATATATATATATATATATATATATACAGAGTGTTTGAAAGGGGATCGAAAGAAAAACAACAACAATAACAAAACAAAACACAAGAACTTTTGTTCATGAAGTGACTTGTTTTCATGCATATTTGTACCTGCTATCCGAATGTAATCAAGCTCACATGGGCTAGTGACACACGTTTACACGCGTCACCATGGCAACACCAATGCAAGCCCGCTGGTGGCGACACAAAGTGTGTGTGTGTGTGTGTGTGTGTGTGTGTGTGTGTGTGTGTGTGTGTGTGTGTGTGTGTGTGTGTGTGTGTGTGTGTGTGTGTGTGTGTGTGTGTGTGTGTGTGTGTGTGTGTGTGTGTGTGTGCGCGTGCGTGCGTGTGTGTGTGTGTGCTGACTGTGCGAGCGAGTGAGAGAAAGGCAGAGTTTAGCGTGGACTAAGGGTACCAGCGTGAAGACGTGCCGAGCTCAGCAAAAGAGAAGTGAAAAGGACCCCCAGCCTTCTCCTGCGTCTTGCCCCCCCGCTCAGTCCAGCAGCGTCAGCGTGCGAACACTGCAGTCTTCTGTCAGCTGCACCCCGCCAGCCAATCAGGGCCCGGCAGCAAGAATCTGCAATCCAGCATTTGGCGCTAAAGTGCAGGATGGCGAGGATGAAGACGAGGAAGAGGAGCCAAGGTTGAGAGAGGGGATGAATGATGGTGAGGGGTTGTGCTAATCAGGTGAAATGAAGAATGATGGTGAGGGGTTGTGCTAATCAGTGAGGAGCTTCCATCTCCACAATTGCTGAGGCCAACACTGCGGATGCTGCTGCGCAAACACTCGGTGTTACTGTGCTGGCAAGTGTGCTGCGTGGAAAGTCACCTCTGCTTTTATATCTACCTTCAGCGCCGCACACCTGCCGTCAACCACCTCTTTTACTGATTGATTGCCTTTTCATGGCACCCAGGAGGATGACACCTGACACGCTCATGTCCTTTGTCCAGAAGTACTACTTCAAGTACCTGGTTCAATTCTTCCAATACAAGTACCTGATCCAATACTTCCAATACAAGTACCTGATCCAATACTTCCAATACAAGTACCTGATCCAATACTTCCAATACAAGTACCTGATCCAATACAAGGACCTGGTCCAATACAAGTGCCTGGTCCAATTCTTCCAATACAAGTACCTGGTCCAATACAAGTACCTGATCCAATACAAGTGCCTGGTCCAATACTTCCAATACAAGTACCTGGTCCAATACTTCCAATACAAGGACCTGGTCCAATACAAGTACCTAATCCAATAAGAATACCTGGTTTAATACTTCCAATACAAGTACCTGGTCCAATACTTCCAATACAAGTACCTGATCCAATACAAGTACCTGATCCAATACAAGTGTCTGGTCCAATACTTCCAATACAAGTACCTGATCCAATACAAGTACCTGATCCAGTACAAGTACCTGGTCCAATACTTCCAATACAAGTACCTGGTCCAATACAAGTACCTGATCCAATACAAGTGCCTGGTCCAATACGTCCAATACAAGTGTCTGGTCCAATACTTCCAATACAAGTACCTGGTCCAATACAAGTACCTGATCCAATACAAGTACCTGGTCCAATACTTCCAATACAAGTACCTGATCCAATACAAGTACCTGATCCAATACAAGTGTCTGGTCCAATACTTCCAATACAAGTACCTGATCCAATACAAGTATCTGATCCAGTACAAGTACCTGGTCCAATACTTCCAATACAAGTACCTGGTCCAATACAAGTACCTGATCCAATACAAGTGCCTGGTCCAATACGTCCAATACAAGTGTCTGGTCCAATACTTCCAATACAAGTACCTGGTCCAGTACAAGTACCTGATCCAATACAAGTACCTGGTCCAATACTTCCAATACAAGTACCTGATCCAATACTTCCAATACAAGGACCTGGTCCAATACAAGTACCTAATCCAATAAGAATACCTGGTTTAATACTTCCAATACAAGTACCTGGTCCAATACTTCCAATACAAGTACCTGATCCAATACAAGTACCTGATCCAATACAAGTACCTGGTCCAATACTTCCAATACAAGTACCTGATCCAATACAAGTACCTGATCCAATACAAGTACCTGATCCAATACAAGTACCTGGTCCAATACTTCCAATACAAGTACCTGGTCCAATACTTCCAATACAAGTACCTGGTCATATACTTCCAATACAAGTACCTGATCCAATACAAGTACCTGGTCCAATACTTCCAATACAAGTACCTGGTCCAATACTTCCAATACAAGTACCTGGTCATATACTTCCAATACAAGTACCTGGTCCAACACTCCCAATACAAGTACCTGATCCAATACAAGTACCTGGTCCAATACTTCCAATACAAGTACCTGATCCAATACAAGTACTTGGTCCAATACTTCCAATACAAGTACTTGGTCCAATACTTCCAATACAAGTACCTGGTCCAATACCTCCAATACAAGTACCTGATCCAATACAAGTACCTGGTCCAATACTTCCAATACAAGTACCTGGTCCAATACCTCCAATACAAGTACCTGATCCAATACAAGTACCTGGTCCAATACTTCCAATACAAATACCTGGTCATATACTTCCAATACAAGTACCTGGTCCAATACTCCCAATACAAGTACTTAGTCCAATACAAGTACCCGTTCCAATACTCCCAATACAAGTACCCGGTCCAATACTCCCAATACAAGTAAGTGGTCCAATATTTCCAATAAAAGTACCTGGTCCAAAACTTCCAATACAAGTACCTGGTCCAATATATCCAATACAAGTAACTGGTCCAATACTTCCAATAAAAGTAACTGATCCAATACTTCCAATACAAGTAGCTGGTCCAAGTTCCAGGATCATACATCGGTCATAATTAAAGTTCTCCTGTGTCCAGGGACGTATTTTATAACTTTTTAAATAATAAAAAAGACAAAAAGATTTTGTGATAACAAAAAATATCGATGTAATCATTGTCGTATCGACTATATACGGCTCTTGTACTTGGTATCATTACAGTCGATGTTTGTATAGATCCACTCATTTGTTTACATTGAGTAGGGCTAGCTTGCTGTTAGCCGTTAGCTACTGTATCCTTCTACGGTGTGTAGTGAAGCATGTTTAGCTATTCCTCATCCTCCAGTGATAATATTACTTGTAAGAAACTGACTTTATTTGTCGCCATGGAGGCAAGGATTTGTGATTTAGAAGTAGCTAAAACACTGTGGAGGGACATTAGCTCGCTATGTCTGAAAGTAAACTCTCACGTTGTTTGAAAGGTAAACGAGTCTGGCGACACCCGGTCCATGTACCTCGGTCTCTTCCTGTCTCCAGTCAGGTAGCAACGTAACCCTTCGGCGGACAAGTCCGCCTCTCCTGTACTTCTCGGGCATGGGATTTTCAGACATAGTAATGTGTCAATAATGTCAATAATGAGATGAACCATCTGTGGCTGTGAAGTGAACACTAGTAAGGTTGCAATTACTGTAGAGAGCAAACTAACCCATGTGGTTCCTGTGGATGTCAACACAAGTTGTAATTACTGTAGTGACTAAATAACATAGTGACTGGAACAGACATAGTAATGTGTAAATAATGTCAATAACTAGATGAACCATCTGGGGCTGTGAAGTGACCACTAGTAAGGTTGTAAATACTGTATAGAATAGGATAACCCGTGTGGTTCCTGTGGATGTGAACACAAGTTGTAATTACTAAATAACATAGTGACTGAAACAGACATAATGATTCATTTGGATGAATGGGGTATGTATGTATTGATCATTTTTTAGTTCTTTAAACACTAAAACAACTTTAAAAATGGTGCTTTTTTTTGCTTATCTTTGCATGTTCAATTGCTGAAAAACCAGGAGCTTCGGGGGTTGGGGGGTTGTAGTAGCACAGTACTTAATTAGTACCACGATACTGGTACAACCCTATATCACATATTTATATTTACATATTTATATTGCTATTACATTTGTCACCAAATGTTTCTCAGCCATCCAAAAGCCAACAGAATAAATCATTTTATGAACGTAAATCGAGCTGAGAATAGTAACTTTGATTTGTTTTAGTCGCCGTTGCGGCGAGCGATCGTCAAACAGCACAAACTACACAATAAGTCGTGTCGCTCGTCGTAAGGATGACGAGTCTGGTCTTTCCAACTTTTATAATACGACATCGTTTGGGAATATTCAAGGGAGGAAATCACAGACTGAAATAATGTTCACATTTTGTTTCCTGGCAGGGAGACCAGGACCACGTTGCCAACACGTGCTGACTCGGCCAAACTGACTGCCGACAATTTGTCCCACAAAGTGCCTGGACTGTCAGTCAAATATGAATAAAAAAAGATAAAATTTAAAAAATAAATGTTTTTATATATATATATATATATATATATATATATATATATATATATATATATATATATATATATATATATATATATATATATATATATATATATATATATATATATATATATATATATATATAAATAAATAAATAAATATATATAATGAAAATATAAAATACAAAAATGTAATACGTATATATAAATATAGTGGTGTCGTATGGGTATGTATATATGTATATATACTGTACATACATACATACATACATACATACATACATACATATTAGACTTAGACTTGGACAAACTTTAATGATCCAGAAGGGAAATTGTTCAACACAATAGCTCAGTTACAATGATGGAAAGTGTAAGGATGGAAAGGACAATGCAGGTATAAATAGACTAATATAGCAATAAAAAAATCTAACATATATACGAATATATACATAATATGTGTACAGAATAATATATAATAGGCAGATGTCATCTATTGCTGTATGGCGAGTGATTATACAGCTGGATGGAGTGTGGAATGAAGGAGTTCTTGAATCGCACAGTGCGGGAAGGAAGTTGAAGGAGCCTGTTGGAGTATGAGCTCGGCTGTCCCTTAATATTAATATATATTATTAATTGTCCATATATACTGTATATTTATATATATATATTTATATATATATATATATATATATATATTTATATATACTGCATATATATATATATATATATATATATATATATATATATATATATATATATATATATATATATATATATACATACATACATACATACATACATACATACATACATACATACATACATACATACGTACATATATATATGTATGTGTGTACGTGATCAATGAGTAATATTGTTTGAAAACATTTCATTCTCCAGTATTGCCAAAGTGTCATGTGCTCGTCAAATGAAGGCAATTTGACGCCATATAGTAATTGATCATCGTCTTTATGGCCACTCTGTCATAGATCTTCCTCTAGTGCCACTAATCTTTTTTTCTATTTATTGTTACGAACCACTTTGGACTTTTAACCTTTTTTCCATCCTGCAGTGTAAAACCAGTCAGTGTCTAATATTCATATATCATGGCAGACAATTGTAAAAGTACAACATACAAATATCATACTAATACTCATATATCATGGCAGACAACTATAAAAGTAGGTAATGTAAATATCATACTAATACCCCAAAACCACCAACAATACTCCATTTACATGTCGTGACCTGAATATTAAAAAGTATTAGCGATACTGTTATTATAAGTGCTAACGCAGAGTTAATATTTTTAGTGGCGCTGTGATCACAGAGCACTATTGCTTTTGCTGCTATATTGGCATATTGAGCTGCTGCATCGCCTCTGAGTTGGTGAAAGTTCATTCGAGACGATAAATAATGTCTCTCACCTGGATAGAAGAAGGTTGTGGACATAATCTGACATGTTGGTCAACTTTGACATCCAACTTAGAGCCGGAGATGGCCAGAAAGACACGAAAACATGCTTGTTTTTGTTTTTTAACCCTTTGTGAGGATTATGATGAATTGTTGATGTAAAGGGAAATATATAAACATCCCATCAGTCTTTATCCCAGTGAGAGCAGACATTGTACAGGAAGTGATTGTTTTATTATGTTTGTTGTCTCTCATCAAGTCTGTTTTTGTTGGAGGGAAAGTGAACGTTTTGATGCGTGTGTGAAACTAATACGTGGCTGTATGCTTTATCTATAATTAACCTCAAACTGAACCAAGAATGATGATTTAGAATAAACCTAAAACTGTACTAAGAATGATGATTTAGAATAAACCTAAAACTGAACACAGAACTATGATCTAGAATAAACCTAAAACTGAACCAAGAATGATGATCTAGAATAAACCTAAAACTGAACCAAGAATGATGATCTAGAATACTCCTAAAACTGAACCAAGAATGATGATCAAGAAAAAACCTAAAATTTAACAAAGAATGATGATCTAGAATAAACCTAAAACTGTACCAAGAATGATGATCTGGAATAAACCTAAAACTGAACCAAGAATAATGATCTAGAATAAACCATTCATTTTGAATGGGGAAAATGCAAAAAAAAAAAAAAAAAGGAATTATGGGAAATCCGGGATTTTTTTTTAGAATTGGTGAAGTAGAACACAATTTCTGAACAGGTTGAATATTTTGAAGTAGGAACAGTTTGAATCAGATGAAAAATGTTGGAATTGTGGAACTTTAAAGAATGTCCCATTGATTTCAAAGGAATATTCAGAAAAAAATGGTGAATTTTGTGAAAAGCGGGATTTTTTTGAAAATGGTAAAAAAAAACTTGAATGGTCAGAATGAGTTGAAGATGTTGAAGTAATAACATGTTGAATTGAGAAATGCTATTACGGAATTCCTGGAATTTCGGGAAAACCGGGAATTTTTCCAGTTCAAAAAAGAACTTTGTTTATTGTCCTGATTCCTGGAATTTCGGGAAAACAGGGAATTTTTCCAGTTCAAAAAACAACTTTGTTTTTTGTCCTCATTAAGAGGAATGTTTTGATGGTGGAACGGTTGAAATGTGTTGAAAAATGTGGAAGGAGTTGTCGCCAAAAAAAAGGGTGGAAATAGGGCTTTGGAAAACCAGGAATTCAGAAAAATCCTGGAATTTTTTTGAACTTGGAAAAAGGTAAGTTTGAATGTCCAGGATGAGTGGAATATGTTGAAGGTAGAATGGTTTGAATAGGTTAAAAAATTTGGAAATGGCAGAGGTTTGAAAAATGGCCAATTCATTTTGAATGGGAAAAATGTCCCGGAAAAGCCATAATTCTGGGAAATCTGGGAATTTTTGGAATTTGTCAAGGGAAAGCTTTTCCCGAATAGGCTGAACAGTTTGAAGTTGGAACGGTTTGAATCGGGTGAAAAATGTGGAAGGTAGAACGCGCCAAAATCTGGAGAAGAAGAAGAATAAATTGAAACAGGTGAGGTGTGAATGCTCCAATGCTGAAGTTGAAGTGACAGAATGTAGTATGAATGTAAGAATAGTTTGAATGTTGGAGAGTTTGAATTTCCAGAAACCGGAATTTGGTTTGGAACTTGTGAACTTGGATTTTTTTGAAAATGCTAAAACATTTGAATGTTCTGAATGCTGGATTTTCTACAAATCGGTCGAGAAATGTTGAAGTCGTAACATATTTAAATTGAGAAATGGTATTTCCAATGTATGGAGAATTCCTAACATTTCTGGAAAACCGGGGAATTTTTCTAGTTCAAAAAACTATTTAGTTTTTTGTCCTAATGAAGAGGAATGTTTTGACGGTGGAACGGTTAAAATGTGTTGAAAAAAGTGGGAGGAGTAGTCGACAGAAAAAAGGGTGAAAAAAGGGTTTGGAAAAAACGTGGAATTCTGGGAATTCCTGGAAAAAAAATGTAACTTGGGAAAATTGTAGTTAGAATTTCCAGGATGAGTGGAATGTGTTGAAGGTGGAATGGTTTGAACAGGTTGAAAAATGTGGAAATGGTGGAAGTTTGAAAAATGGCCAATTAATTTTGAATGGGAAAAATGTCCCGGAAAACATGGTAATCTGGGAAATCTGGGAATTTGTGGAATTTGTCAAGGGAAAGCTTTTCCTGAATAGGTCGAACAGTTTGAAGTTGGAACGGTTTGAATTGGGTGAAAAATGTGGAAGGTAGAACGCGCCAAAATCTGGAGAATAATATTGAAGAATAATAAATGGATGAATTTTGGAGTAAAAGAGCATATGTGTGAATGCTTTGGAGCATTCACACAATAATAATAATGATAAATGGATGAATGTTGGTGTAGAAAAGCATGTGTGAATGTTTTGGAGCATTCACACAATAATAATAATAAATGGATGAATGTTGGTGTAGAAAAGCATATGTGTGAATGTCTTGGAGCATTCACACAATAACAATAATAATACAAACAATAATAAATGGATGAATGTTGGTGTAGAAAAGCGTATGTGTGAAATGATTTGGAGCATTCAGGCAATAATAATAATAATAATAAATGGATGAATGTTTGGTGTAGAAAAGCATATGTGTGAATGTTTTGGAACATTCACACAATAATAATAATAATAAATGGATGAATGTTGGTGTAGAAAAGCATATGTGTGAATGTCTTGGAGCATTCACACAATAATAATAATAATACAAATAATAATAAATGGATGAATGTTGGTGTAGAAAAGCGTATGTGTGAATGATTTGGAGCATTCAGGCAATAATAATAATAATAAATGGATGAATGTTGGTGTCGAAAAGCATATGTGTGAATGTTTTGGAACATTCACACAATAATAATAATAATAAATGGATGAATGTTGGTGTAGAAAAGCATATGTGTGAATGTTTTGGAGCATTCACCCAACGAGAGGCGGACGCGGGTCACTCACCCGGCGTACTTGGACGAGTAGGGGTCCTCGAAGAGCGCCCACATGTAGGGCTGCCACACCTGCCACCAGGTGGCGCGGCGGCCGTCCTCCTGCACGCACAGCCGCTTCAGGTCTCCGTCGGCGCCGCCGGTGAGCGCCGGGTCCTCGTCGGGCGCGTCGGGCTCGGGGTTCTCGAAGCTGTCCAGGGCCTCCTCGGCGTCGCGGTGCTGGCGGTAGTTCATCCAGCAGCACGCCTCAACGTCCGTCTCGTCGATGCCCCAGAAGGCGAGCTCCTCCTCGAACAGAGGACCACACACGTCCCCCGGGGCAGTGCAGCTTGCCGGTGCGGTAGTAGTTGAGGATGAAGGCGAAGGTGGCGGGGTGGCGGTCGAAGAAGAACTCGTCGCACTTGGGGTCGTAGTCGAAGTTGCTGAAGGCATCGGGCTCCGTCAGCCACGACAGCCGCGTGCCCGGCAGCGTCTTCAGCGTGCTGCGGTACGTCTGGTGGCGGACTCCGCCGCAGTTGATGACGATCTTCTCGCTATCTGACGTCGAGCAAGTCATGGCGCCGATCGGACATTCTTTGGGACTCGGAAGTGAGGAGACCGCGAAGGAGGACGACGACGCTTTTTGTCCGGTACTCCTTCTCCTTCTCCCGAGTCCT
>NC_084736.1:1255799-1258299 GCF_033978785.1 Entelurus aequoreus
TTTCAATTCAACACGATTCTCGATTCAAAAACGATTTTTTCCCGATTCAAAAGGATTCTCTATTCATTCAATATATAGGATTTCAGCAGGATCTACCCCAGTCTGCTGACATGCAAGCAGAGTAGTAGATTTTTGTAAAAAGCTTTTATAATTGTAAAGGACAATGTTTTATCAACTGATTGCAATAATGTAAATTTGTTTTAACTATTAAATGAACCAAAAATATGACTTATTTTATCTTTGTGAAAATATTGGACACAGCGTGTTGTCAAGCTTATGAGATGCGATGCAAGTGTAAGCCACTGTGACACTATTGTTCTTTTATTTTTATTTTTATAAATGTCTAATGATAATGTCAATGAAGGATTTTTAATCACTGCTATGTTGAAATTGTAACTAATATTGATACTGTTGTTGATAATATTCATTTTTGTTTCACTACTTTTGGTTTGTTCTGTGTCGTGTTTGTGTCTCCTCTCAATTGCTCTGTTTATTGCAGTTCTGAGTGTTGCTGGGTCGGGTTTGGTTTTGGAATTGGATTGCATTGTTATGGTATTGCTGCTTATTGTTTTGTTTAATTGATTAATTGAAAAAAAAAAAAAAATATATATATATATATATTTTTTTTTTTTTAAATAAAAAAAAATAGAAAAATAAAAATGGATTTTTTAAAAATGAGAATCGATTCTGAATCGCACAACGTGAGAATCGCGATTCGAATTCGAATCAATTTTTTCCCACACCCCTAATATATATATATATATATATATATATATATATATATATATATATATATATATATATATATATATATATATATATATATATATATATATATATATATATATATATATATATATATATATATATATATATATATAATACACACACATTTATTTACATATATTCAATTCAGCATTCAAAGTCTTCATTTCTTGATAAGTCAGCAGATTTGACCTAATTTAGGTAAAGGTCCCTACTTTACTGTGCTAATTATTTGATTATCAGTTCACTGTATTTGCTTAAGGGAGTTTCTATTATAATCACATTGTTAACTGTATATGACGATGTCACCAAAATTGACCAGACACGGAGATTGATGCATGTCATCTCAATAATTAATCAGGCGCACTGTCAAAAAGGTGCAAATAGTCTTGGTGCTGTCCTGTTTAGGTGAGTCATGCCAATGATGGAAATAATATACACTATTATGTGTCCCACTTTGGCAGCTGTGATCATTCACATTGTGCTCACATCAGCACACCTACGTGCCTTAATTATTCATGCGCAATACAAGCAGACTGGTGTACCTGCAAAGCCTGGTGACAATTTAATTGCGGGGTTGTAAAATGCAAAAATGTACACATAATGGCAGACTGTTTTAATAGGTTAATAAATAAATAGTAGAAACAAACAGGGAGCACATGTTCGCCTGGGAGTGTGTGATAAAACCCACATAAATCTCGGTATAGTTACCATTATTGCTCTGTGTCATTTAGGACCAGACAGAGTCCACCCCACGTGGGGTGTCTACATAGCGCGACGTGGTTGGACGCCGTAGAAATGACTGACAGGTGGCTCGTGCACTTCTAGCTCGCTATTGGTTGCCGTTAATGACCGCCCCCTCTTTATCCCAGAAGCAGGAAGTTGTAGTTCTCATCATCCGATTCACGCACGAAACTCCCTTACGTCCAAACTACAAATCCCACACACGCTCGCTGGACTTGGCGTTGTAAACGTCGTGAATGTGTAATTGAGCTCGTTTGACTGGCTGCTTCTAAATGTGCTTTTTGAAAGGTGGGGGTGAGATCCGTCAGTGTCGGTGAAGTGGTCGCCACCGCCGGGATGTGTGAACATTAACGGAGGAAGTAGGAAATTAACCGGCTGGCCAGCAGCAGGCGGGCAAGTGGGGTCACGACATGGCGGAAGACGACGATTAGAAGAGGAAATTCAACAACATAAGTGACTGCGAGAGGAACATTCTCTCATCCCTTCAACTAAACCACCTCCGGAAGAATGGCGACCTGCCGAAGGTCCGAGGCGGCTTGATTTGTTTTTTTTTATTGACGCACAGGAGAAAGAGCCACGTTTCATTCTTTTGTTTCTTATTTTCACGTGGAGGAACTTTTCAATGCCTTTTTAATGATTAGAGACTTGAGCAAGATGTACCCTCCGGCGCGGCATCCGGTAAGTAGATAAAAAGCTAAATACAAATATATAAATACAATTTATAAATAATAATATTAATAAATACATAAATTAAAAAAATAAATAAATAAATAAACTACCACTGAAGTGCGCATGCGTAATGACTTTGGTTGGACTTTCCGTGCCACTGTGTGCTATTGCCAGGACAGTTGGGCTCATTGACGGACGTCTGTGTCCGAAAACATAGACAACTTGACAGGGGGCCATTGTGGTCTTGACACTCGTACCTCAGTTCTTCCTCTCTTCTTCTTCTTGGGTTGTGTTGGTTCCACTTGAGGTCGTACACCAGCCT